>NC_054378.1:83297216-83434716 GCF_017654675.1 Xenopus laevis | reverse complement strand
TACGCATTCTAAAAAGTATCATGATATTTTATGTACATGGCAATAAAATTTAAGAATGTTAATGTACAATACTTCCCTCACTTCTTGGGTTTTTTCTCTATAAAAACGAAAATTCATATACAAAAATGTAAAGTTATGCAGCAATGTGTCTTTCAACGTATATCAGACTTCATTATCTTTTAACATTTCTAGTACTATTCAGTGCGTGACAGCTACAGAAGTGCATTATTCTGCCTACCCATCCCTTGGAATGCATTTGCATAGTAATACACATTCCAATACACAACCTCCCCTTATAACATTGTTCCTTTATGATATGAGGCCTTGTCACTTAACTGAAAAAAGAGCAGACTAAAAAGAAGTACACTTCATTTTCTAATTCTAGACAACTTTTTCCAGATTGGACAGCTGCTTAGAAAACATATACTTGCCAATCTCTTCTAGTACAGCCATGCTTTGTTTCTCTTCTCTCTCTTCTACACCTTTGAATTCGAATGAATTTCCATCCAAAGAGCTGGCTCGTTGGGACAGTAAAAATTCCTAGTAAAGGCAGAAGAGAAATGAATGCAATTGCAAGATCCCTTAAAAAGAAAAAGTAGCTCTTTTATTGTACTTAAACTGTTGGCCTTACTTCCTTTCCGACAGGTAATGACTGTGATTTCCTGATTTGTTGAGGTTGTCTCTCAACTGTAGACCTCACTGTTTCAGGTTGACTTTCTTCAGGATTTACCATCTTTCTTGACACATCAAATATCCTATCATAATATGTTATAAGTAGTTCAACAATTCGTGCTTGATATGGATAATCCACAAGAGAGGAAAGAGATA
The DNA here is from genome assembly GCF_017654675.1 of Xenopus laevis. Classification (NCBI taxonomy): domain Eukaryota; kingdom Metazoa; phylum Chordata; class Amphibia; order Anura; family Pipidae; genus Xenopus; species Xenopus laevis. Next base: position 83,433,888 of record NC_054378.1, on the reverse strand, counting down.
TTGTGGCATCAGTCTGACGTGGTCTGATCAGAGTGGGCCCAAATATTATGCCAAGGTTGCTGGCTGACATTTTATTTTCTTCCACATCTTCGGTTACCCTGCACCGAATCAAAACAGATTTTTCTGTATTAGCAGGCAAAATAGTACACATTTTATACAAATAACATGAATCAGTACCTTCTTGCCATTCTTACTCTTTATAGCAAAAAGGGTAAATAATATAAAGTTGTGTTCAGAATAATAGCAGTGTGTTTAAAAAAGTTAATACAACTCAAAATCCTTACAACAGCTTTTATTTCCATATACACAAATGCACTGGAAACACTGCACATTCTATTCCAAATCAAAACATGAAGAAAATTGATCAAATTTGTGTTATTCCTTTACAGAAAGTGAAGAAAAGCGAATGTTAGGCTGTTCCAAAAAAATAGCAGTGTCTGCATTCTTCTTTACAAACTCATTCACTGTATAAACACATTTTTTTTCAAGATTTTGCTTTCCTTTGAATCACTGAACCAATATTTAGTTGTATAATCAGTGTTTCTGAGAACTGCTGCACATCTGTGTTGCATGGAGTCCACCAACTTCTGGCACCTGATACATTCCACAATTCTGCATTTTTTGGATTTGTCTCAGAAACAGCATTTTTGATGTCACCCCACAAGTTTTCTATTGGATAAAGGTCTGGGGGTTGGGCTGGCCATTCCATAACGTCAATCTTGTTGGTCTGGAACCAAATGTTTCTTGTTTACTGTGTGTTTGGGGTCTTTGACTTGTTGAAACAGCCATTTCAAGGGCAGTATTCTGATGTATTGAAACGGATCCATGATGCCTGGTATGCAATAAATAAGCCCAATGCCACATCTTTCAGATTTGGTTGCAATTTTAAAGCACTTGAGATCATTTTAGCTGAGCAGTCTATTATTTTCTGCACTTCCCCTCTCCAATCAACTTTTTTAATGAAAGTACGCGTACGCTGTTCTACTTAATATCTGGAATCATTTTACTCAGAGAAATGCAATATATCCAGCATACACAACATTTGCCGTCTTCCTTCCTGGACACCTGTTTTTTCACAGAATGAACAACTTCACAAATTGAACTCTAGCTATTATTATTTTGAACACTGCTATTATTTGGAACACACTTCAATTGATGATTCAATTACACATAATCAGCAGCATGCATGTCATGACTGTTGGGTTTCTATTACTCTACTACACCTAATTTTGACCAAAAACAGTGATTGATCAGGTTAGTGATGTCAGACTGCTATTATTCTGAACACAACTGTATCTTATACGAAAATACATTTACCAACTTACCTGTGTAGGTGCCCAATTAAGTAGTGTAGTGTGTTATAGTTTGATTCTGGCAACTGTTTCAAAAGATCTCTTATTTTAAGAATAACTCTATTCAGTTCAACACCGGAAGGCAGTCTCTTTAATGTGGGGCTAGTTGAGGAATCCCCCCTTTCTTCACTAGAGCGTTGACTTTCTTTTGCCAATCCAATCAACTCACTATAGAGTCTAAATACAATCAGTGGTTCAGGGAGCTACAGGGAATAAAAAGATACACATTTTTAACTCAAAAACCAAGTGCAACAATTCATGTAGCAATATAATCAGTTATATATTACCGATATAAAAAGCATGGATTTACAGCACATACTGCCTATATCACAGATCTTCAGTCCCTAGCGGAAATAGTGTAAGCTAACCGAGAGACTATCCAGGGGCTTCAGTTTCAGTGGGTTACACATGGAAAACACAGACTACTGGCCAAATGACAAGACAAAATTGGCTAAAACAAACAGATTCATTTTGTCGGCAATCCTAAATATGTGCTAATCATTGGCTCAATGGTTTTCCCAACATGACCAATCAGAATCTGCCCGATTTATATGGTCAAATGTTGATCAGTTTAGTTATAAACATGCAAATAAATTCCCTGACTTCCTCTGACTGTGAATTTTGCTTTAGGAAGTCATTCATCAGTAAAAGAAATGTCACAATAAATATAAAAAGTAATTTCTAAAAATTTCAATTATTTGATTATAATGGAGTCTATGGGAGATGGCCTTTTCATAAATCAGAGCTTTCTGGATAACGAGTTTCCTGGATAAGGGATCACATACCTCTATCAGTTTACCTCATCATATCATATGACTTACCTGGCGAAGGTAGAGCTTAAGAACATTGCTGATGTCATGTGCATATAAATCCGACAGCTCTACCAAGTCTTTTCCATTCTCAAAAGCTTGACATAGCTTTTCAACCCGAGACTTTGCTCCATTTACACGATAGATACCCTAGAAAACCATTTGTAAAAAAAAAAGATGTATTGGAAATTGGATCAATTTCTTTAGGGGGACTTAAGATTAGAAAAATGCACATATTTTTAAAGCCACAACATATTCTGCAGTGCCCTACGTGGGTGTGTATACCAATAAACAGGACAAACCTGGAAACTGAAGCTACTCCATGTTTGGTCCTATTCTGCAGTGCCGTATGTGGGTGTGTATACTGATAAACAGGACAAACCTGGAAACTGAAGCTACTCTATGTTTGGTCCTTGAAAGGTAGATAATTAGTTTACCAGTGCAGATAATCCTCCTGCATAATGGACTTCTGCTAACAAAACAGTCACAACAACGGTGCAAGGGTCGGTGTTATATACTGGTAATCTAATGACATACTTGCAAGGACGAAACATGAAGTACCTTTAATTTCCATGTCGGAGCTGTTTAACAAAAACCATAGACTTTACATTAAAGCAAAAAGCATGTTTGGCACAAATGTTATTCAGTAAACTCATGTTGTACAAGGTGTATACTTCCACTTTTAAGAAAAAAAAAAAGTAAACCCCATATTAATTAGTACATTGCAGCACAGGTAAATGAACCTGTCGGTTGTATAGTGTAAATAGAGCATATCTCCTTAGAAGTACAAGTGGCATTTCAATATTACTATGGAAATGTTGGGAAATGTGCACAAAACAAAAACGATATACTAAGTATAAATATCCCAAATGGTATTTTCTAATAAAGAGTTTAAAAACAGGTTCATGCAAAAAGTACAAAAATATAACCCTTGGCATCCTAAAAATGTGACCATACATCTAGGGACTAAATAAGCACCAACAAAAAGAGAAGACCGATCAACACAGAAACAAAATCTTAACAGAATGCACTGAACTTGATCAAAGTCTCATTTAAAATAAAAAAAAATTTTATCAAAATATTCCCCACTTACAAATATCAAACCAATATTTTATGGTAAAACAAAAGGGCTATTGCTTAGCGCAGTGATCCCCAACCAGTAGCTCGTGAGCAACATGTTGCTCTCCAAACTCTTGGATGTTGCTCACATTGTCCTCAAAGCAGGTGCTTATTTTTGCATTTCAAGATTGGAAGAAAGTTTTAATTGCATAAAAACTAAGTATAGTGCCAAGTAGAGCCTCCTGTAGGCTGCCAATCCACATAGGGGCTACCAAATAGCCAATCACAGCCATTATTTGGCACCCCAAGGGACTTTTTCATGCTTGTGTTGCTCCCCAACTCTTTTTTCATTTGAATGTGGCTCACAGGTAAAAAAAGGTTGGGGACCACTGGCTTAGCGTAACAGCATGTCACTAAAGCAGCTACTTATGAGATGACTTTTAAACATCTACCTGTTAGTGTTAAAGGGGAACTATCGTGAAAATGAAAATTTAATATATTCTTCATGGTTTCTGAAATAATCAAGTTAATGTTCACTATCCCTCTTTCAGCATCTGTCTCTTCATTCTGTCTTCATGCAGCAGTAGGGTGTCAGATAGTCACTGACAGTTAGATCCAATAAATCTTATAGGGGAGCTTCCTTTCCTGTCAGATGAATTAGAGCTCACTCAAATAACTGATTCCAGAACAAACAAAAATCTAACAAAATAACTGCCTTTTGCACAAATCCTGCATGTGGAGAGACATGATGCCTGGTGATTATAATAGAGTGAGCTCTAATACATCTTCTAGGCAAAAGGAGCCCCCTATAAGATATATTGGATCTAACTGTCTATCTGACACCCAATTCATTCATGAAGATAGAATGAAGAGAAACAGATGCTGAGAGATGGATAGTGAAGATAAACTTGATTATTTTCGAAATGGTACACAATTTTTAGATGATTAAATTAAGAAAGTTTCTTATTTCAGTATGCCGAAGCTTATATTACATTTTCATTTTTGTAGTAGTTCCCTTTAAGGAGATTATTGATTTAAAGGACATTATTCATTATTAAAAAAACACACACTGGTGCTCCCCTAAATGAAAATAATTCATGTTACCAAGTTACCAAACCAAATATAAAAAGCTTGTAGGTGATATCATGCTTGTGATGCCATATGACAAGATATATACATGGGTTGACTTCTACTGTACTTCACAACAATCAAGGTATACAACTTGGTTAATTTGAAGCAAGGAAGATTGGCTTTACAAAAGTTTAAGGGATGGCACAATAGCTGAGACGGAGTCTGACACTCCTGCTTTATACCAAAATACTGTAAGCTTCTCTTTTATTTCAGGATATACTCACCTTTATGGTTAATGCTCGGCTTTCAATTTCTGTTGTACATTTCTTTATAATAAAAGGAATGCCATCACGGGTGTTTTTAGCCGCCTGAGTAAATTCCACACCAAACAGATGAAGTCTTCCGTGAAGCTTTTTGTGTCCACACTGAATGGCCAGTGTCTCTAAACACTTCTTGTGGCAAGCAAGAGAACACTAAAATATGGAAACGGTGAATGAGACATTGATCTATTAAGCTTTGACTAGTCCCAATAGTGCGAACATTGACTTAACCTTAACAAGTGCAGACTCCTAAAAGGTCCTCAGGGCTAAACAGTCAGGAATTTTCCTTTAATATGTTCATGAATGAGAAAAAATTGCATATGTAAAGTACGCTGATTAAAACATTAATCTTACCTCTTCACATTCTGCCCCATGAAACACCACCAAGCTGTCACACTCTCTGCATTTAGATGGAGCTCTTAATTTTCGCAGCTTGTGTGTCTGGGCTGCCTTAGACATAACTGTATTTCTAAACGGTCCTGGAGAATTGGCAATCTCGGAAACAAGGTCATTCAAGCCTGCAAACAGTAGCAATTGTAAATTTGTCGCTATTATGGATTTGTTTACTGTAGTAAAATATATAAATGGGCACTATAATAAATATAAAAGGCAATATAAATATATACATATAAAGGGCACATACTTTTTCTATTTGATAAGATTCTTTTAAACATCAAGGGCAAATGTTATCTGAAGATCATTTGGGACTAAACAGAAAACCAGTGGGAATTTAAATATTTGTTTTATTGGCACACAACTGAGATGCTGGACCAAGGCTCGTGGTGCACATATAAACACACACATATGAAAACATAAAATCTTAGTATTACCATTGTCAGAAGGTGAGGGCGGTTCCCTTTCATCAAGATCGTCAGCGGATGACATAGTTCCTGTAGATGGTGTCCTGGGAAGCCTCCTCTTAAAACCCCCTGTAATCACATTTACAATATGGATTTGGAAATAGATTTTAAGTTAGTACACCATTCTATGGCTACAAAGCCTTTTTTTTTTTTTTTTTTACCTGGGCTTGCAGATGGAGAATCCATAGAACGGGACTCACTGCTGCCTCCTGCACTTTCTGAATCACTACACATGCCTCCACTTTGGTTTCCTACAGACCAAGATCTAAAAGGTGGTGCCCCTCTTATACCTTTAAGCATAAGAAATAAATTTGATAGACAGTTTTCCCACAGACGAAAATGATCATTAAGTTGTCACCAATGTTTTTACCAGGAATATCTATGCTGCTGCTGGACCTTTTCTGCTCCATCTTGTTAGATCGTCTATAAAGAGGGCTGCCGATGTCATCAGGGGGCTGAGATGGGAATTCTCCTGAGCCTTGAGATAAGTTGCCTTGTGATGCATGAACATTATCTTCTTGTCGTTTAGACAGAAGTGACCTTAATAGTGAAAGATTTTATGCTTTTACGGCTTCACTTTTAATGCTAAATCTTTTTATAAAAAATATTCTACATTTAAATTGTAGTATAAATTAAAACTTAGAATCATGCACTCTCTATACGCAGCTAAGTGAAGTAGAAACTTATGCGAGGTGAACTTGTGGTGCTTGCAAATTAATTCTGCCATATTTCATATAAATAAAACAGGTAGCAGGTTTGACACTTCTGATCCTCTGAGAGTGTATTTAACTTGTATATCTAAATGTAATTATTATTTAGCATTTTGTGTTATGTCAAATTTCAAATCTGCAATAAACCACAGCATACCCAGATGAAAAGTCGCCAAATTATCCTCCCATAAATAAAGTAACACACACACAAAAAAAATCTGTACTTCAGAGGGTTGCAATTGCTTTTACAGCCTTCACCACTTGCTAAACTGCCAATGGGTAAATGCAAACCAGTGTTAGGCAACATAGCCTGCATTTTGTCTTTGTTACAGCAGGCTGTGCAGAATCTTAGGAGGTTTACTTACCCTCCAATGTTTGTTATGGGACCATCCTCTTTGGGCAAGCTTTTGACAAAATCTGAATACTGTTGTCCTGGCTCATAAAGCTTGGCATTCTCACACAGGGTCTGGCAATTCACTGGAAGGGATACTACTTGGCTATGCTGTAACTGGAACAGATTCACTGTTGCCTATAGACAAATGACAAATTAACACCACTTCCAATATCACATATATCACATACTTCTAAAACAAACATATGTGTGTGAAGTATGCTTTTTATCCTGTTGATAACCCTACAGGAACTTGCACACTGAAATCTAAATTGGGAACATGACAATTACAAAGTAGTAAAAGAAGTTAAAAAAACATAACCACTGTCAGACTGTGCAATATGGGCACGCAACTGTGGTGCATAGAGTGCATAAAATTGTCCTATCATTTCATGTATAAAGGCTGGAGTGATTGGATGTCTAACATAACAGAACAGAACTTCCTGATTTTCAGCTCTTTAACTCTGAGTTAGTCAGTGACTTAAAGGGCCCACATGGGACATAACTACACAGTGAGTTTGCAATTGATCCTTAGCATGCAGCTCAGATTCAAAAGCAACAATTATGACCCATGTGGGCCCCCCTCAAATCACTGATTATTATCACTGGTTATTGCTTGGTAACCAATCCGTGGAAACCAAGAGAGCTGCAAAGCAGGAAGTAGTGTTTTGGCTTTTATGTGAGACATCCAGCCGCTCCATCCTTTATACATTACATTTTTGCCCAACTAACTATATTAGAAACATTTTTTTTATTTTGCACAGCCTATCTATTTACCCAGTTTTTATTTTTATACTGAACAATTCCTTTAAAGTAAAGTCACATTCTACTTCCTGTCTGTAGGAGCACAATTAACACAAACAAGCAGCCTACCAAGAACCTCTCCAACAATGAGCTGTTTTTTTAAATCTCAAAGCTTAACATGCTACAGCTGGGGCAAGGGAGGGATTTGTTTATACAGAGGGCTTTTCAGTGCACTGCAGTGCACTGCAGATTTTAATAAAAAGTACAAAAAACAAAAACACATTCCCTAATTAAAACAACAGGCAAAAGGTATGTTCAGTGCAAGCCCTATTCATTAAACGATGTTGAACAAAGGAGAAAACTACTTCTTTAAGGAAAGAACTCCCCACTTCTTGCAGAGCAATACATTTTACGTTTTCAATACAAAGTTTTGCAAGTCTGTGTGTAATGAATCCTCTAGATAACTACAATATAAACAGAGTTTGGCAAACTGCAACTTTAGACACATCCACTGCCAAGCGTGGTTTAATGAAGTGTTGCACTTAACTCTATGGCATGTCATGGTTTTAACAATGCCAATGGTTTTATTGATTTAATAGCAATGAGTTAGGAAGTGGAAGCAACTGCTCTAAAGTTTACCATTTTCATGTTGTCTTAACACTTAACTGGCACAGCCCAACCACAAATTACATTTTGATGAATAAGCAGATCTGTAATTAAATAATAATAATGGCTAGTACACACTATTTTATAAAATCTAAAATAACATTTTCACTCAACGAGATATAGATTTAAAGGCAAGACTGGTTATTTATGGATATAAAGGCTCAGTTACAAATACATGGTGCAGTGCAAATTTGTGTCCATCCAAATGCAAATCACAAAGGTACCTGCAATTGGACCTCTCAGTAAAATGGTTGTGTCAGCTTTGTTGTATAAGGTGCAAAGTGTCCAACCATAAAGAAGCTCTGGAATTAAAGCCTGACTTGAGAATGTGTTACTTCCAGGGTCCCTTTGCATGTTGCAAGTTCATATGATGAATCATATTGCTATACCTGTTCTGGGGTTTGAGCACTGTCACTCTGGAAAAAAAATCCAAATTCATAGTGCCCCCCTAAAGTGGCAATCAACAGTGAGGGCAAACATAGCATACAAAATACCAGCTGAGTCAGCAATGTCTTCACAGAAACTATAAAAAATAAGGTAGAACTAGAAATAACACATTCTGTTTTTAAAGGGAAAATACTCCCCCATACTGACATGAACTCATTCAGTAGGGCTGATGTATAAAAGGTACAAATACATTACCTGAACTTCTAAAGCAGATTTAAATTATTATTTATTATATTATAATTACAGGGCAATGCATACTCCTTCACCATGGTCGAAATGTTTAGTGGAAAGCAAAGGTACTTTAAAGGAGAACTAAACCCCCCATGGCGATAAGTCCCCACTTGCACCCCTGCCTGCCTCCCCCTGCACAGTCTTACCACCGAATTCTGTCCCCTCTAGAAATAGCAACCGCACATGCAGAGTGAGCGCAGCGGAGCTCAAGGGGGCTATCTTCTTTTCTTCAGTAATGTTCGTGTTTTCTTACTCCACTTCAGCAATTTCATTCTCTTTTGGCGCATGCACAGTTGTCGCGAACCGGAAGATTGCTCCAATTGCGCATGTGCCAATATGCTGCTCAATTCACTCTGCATGTGCAGTCTCTATTTCTAGAGGGGACAGAATTCAGGGGTAAGACTGTGCAGGGGGGAGGCAGGCCAGTGGGGAATTATCACCATGGGGGGGGTCCAATAAATGCTTTCTGGAAAAAATCAAAACAAATCAACAGAAAAGACTAACTTACAGCTTTAAGAGTGAGATCACACTGATAAATAAGTTCTCGAACTTGCGTTAAAAGATCACTCTTGAAGTTTTCCATAGAAATCCTCCTCTCTTCAACTTCTGCCATACAAACTTTGTAATATTCTTTAGCTTCTACTGCCTGTCAGGTGAGAAAAGAAGAAAACAATAATCTAAAAACATTCAAATTCTGAATAATATATTATTAATTATAGCTGGTGACGGTAAAGCTTGTGCCAAAAAATATTTTGGAACCCATGCACCTAATGGATGCAATTGGAAGGGCTGAGAGTAGGCATTTCATGTCGAAATCTGCCATGTCTGCCTGCACCCTAGCACTGGGGCTCAATATTTTACTGCATCTTTACATAGATGTAGCCTTATAAAAGGATCTATAAAGAGACAACTTATTGACTTAATGCCATTTTTATGAATACAGTTACAGGGATAGTTCTCCATTAAATTACCCTTTATTATGAGGTAGACATTGCAAACAATCATTTATTTGTTATTGGTTTTTTTTTAATTATTTAAGTTTTTTACTTTCAGTTTAGAATTTCAGTAACTATCTGGTTCAAACCAGGCAGTGGTTTGAATAGAATGTGAACAGCAGGGAGCCTGACTTGTATGATTAGTAAAAAGTAAAAACACAATGAAAATGTAGCTTTACAGGGCAATAGTTTTTAGCTACTGAGGTCAATGATCCCCTACTTGAAAATATTGGGAAATAATTGAAAAGGAACAAAAAACACAACAGAGCATGTGCTCATCTTTTCTCTGTACCGGTCTAGACTGATATGCTTGCAGCAGGCAATGGTCAGGTCAGATGTAAACCTTCAGGCTTCTGTGGCCCCCAGTCTGCTAAAGAGCTCCACATACTTTAGATTATGACAAGATCATTTTTATTATAATTGGAGCCCCTGATCTTCCACTATGAAGATAAAGGAAAACAGCGACGCTCTAAGCAGTTTCAACTGAAAGCTGTCTCAAGCCCACTGACCTCCTTGCAGTGGATGCATGGCTGCTTCAGCAGGTCTAAATTACATTCTTTCACTGTTAATGCCTAGACTACTGTAATTACCATTTTCTCTGAGTCATAAATTCAAGACAGCCTGTGATATAAACAGCAGGTCTGACTTTTTTTTCTTGCAGTAGTGGTAAAGGAAACTATTTTTGACAAAAACAATATACATTTCAAGTAACCACAACGATCTTAAAACTCATAAGAGGTTTGTTGCAGTTATAATTGTAATTAACTGAAACATGATGCTAAATCAAGACCAAAATACCAGAGGTAATCTAGTTTACTAAGAAAAAGCTGTAACAAACTATGAAAATGTATGCTGCCATTACAGTAATCATGAAGAGATACTTGGGAATTTAACAGTCTTCACATAGAAGATCAGAATTCTCCTTTAATGATTTAGTGATTTATACAAGGTTAGATTTGACTATATTGCCTCCCCAAGAAAAGGTATACTGAGAGACATTATACACAGTGTTTTGGACAGTGCTGTGTCCCAGGAATAACTGCAATATCCCTTCCCTGCCTGTCAACTCTCTCCATTCAAAAGATTGGGAAAAATGCCTATGCATACACTGGTAGCGAGAGGAAGGCACCACTCAAGAATTCTGTCTCCCAAAACAGTATACAGGGGCAGTCAAGGGTGAAAACTGCAGGCAATATTTCTGCAGAAATACTTGGTGGGAAAATGCTGCCTATAGCCAGTGTTGTACATTGCAACACTGCAACTGCAAAATGGCAATGAATGAATGGAAGTGACAACATATTTCTACAGTGCAGGCAATTAATACCATTACAGGATTTAACTGCAACCACATACTGGTCAAGTATTGAATAATAACAATAATATCACACTCTGCCTGGTTACTACAATGGAATTAGGCAAAGGACCAACAGTATAAGGGTATTCGGAAACAGTAATGAGTACAGATAAGCAGAAAATAAAAAAAATTAATAAAACAAACTCATTTTAAGAAAGAAAACAGTTGTACATGGAGTCATGATAAAAAAACAGCAAAATAAAAAAATCCGGATGCCTGGCTATTGTCAGATATGAAAAATTTCACAACCAGCGCTACAGATAATCGGTCCTACTAGTTATTTCCATGCGGCTACAAATTCCTCCCCCATAAATACTGTTTGCCAGTGGCTTTGCCAACTCACTATCCACTTGTACTCACTCTCTAAATGTATATGTAGCATTTTATTATATCTGTCTAAGGAGGCGTTACATGGGAGGTGTAAGGGAGAATTACCTCCTGCCTCCACGCCGACGCTGCCCTGCTGTCCAAGATGGCGGTGCCCAGTCCTTCCACGAGGTTCTTCCCAGGCGCGCCACTGTGACGCCAGCGCGTTTTCGCCAGCATCAGAATGGACGCCCGCGCCTGGATGGATGCCAGCGTCGGAACGCCTGCGCAATTACGCCAGCGCAGTGACGTCATCACGTCCATCTTTTGGCGCCAAAGGAGGCCTATTTAAGGAGCCTAAAGGTCTGCAAACATTGCCCAATTATAGGTTCTACTTCGTGTGTTTCTGGGTGTGCTAGTGTATATTGATTCCTGTTCCTGATCTTGACCCATTGCCTGTTTATCGTTATTGAACTCTTGCCGCCTGAACTGACCTATTTGCCTGGACTTTGACCATTCTTTTGCCTAATCCTATTGTACCGCGAACTCTGAACTTCAGCTTCCTCTTTGGTCCGCTACTCCAGTTTGAGCCTTCGGGCCCTTACAGGAGGTTAAAGGGATACTGTCATGGGAAAAAAACATTTTTTCCAAAATGAATTGGTTAATAGTGCTGCTCCAGAAGAATTCTGCACTGAAATCCATTTCTCAAAAGAGCAAACATATTGTCAATTTCCCAGCTGCCCCAAGTCATGTGACTTGTGCTCTGATAAACTTCAATCACTCTTTACTGCTGTACTGCAAGTTGGAGTGATATCACCCCTTCCCTTTCCCAAACCCCAGCAGCCAACAAAAGAACAATGGGAAGGTAACCAGATAGCAGCTCCCTAACACAAGATAACAGCAGCCTGTTAGATCTAAGAACAACACAATAGTAAAAATCCATGTCCCACTGAGACACATTCAGTTACATTGAGAAGGAAAAACAGCAGCCTGCCAGAAAGCATTTCTCTCCTAAAGTGCAGGCACAAGTCACATGACCAGGGGCAGCTGGGAAATTGACAAAATGTCTAGCCCGATGTCAGATTTCAAAATTGAATATAAAAAAATCTGTTTGCTCTTTTGAGATATGGATTTCAGTGCAGAATTCTGCTGGAGTAGCACTATTAACTGATGCGTTTGAAAAAAAAACATGTTTTCCCATGACAGGATCCCTTTAAGGACAATGAGAGGTCGCTTAGTCGTTCACTTAAGGCACGATAACAAAATGATGAAAGCTGTGCTACTGCTTTATTGTTGTGGGTAAATTAATCAAATTGTATAATCATGTAAAAATGCCTCAGACATAATTTATCAGTGGCAATTTATATTGTCAGCTGAAAATGATTAAATATTTTGCTTGTTCAGTCACTGTCGTGGGTGTCATTACTCTTAACCAAAAATGCTAAATTAGCTTTTAACTCTAATCCTCGCAATAGTGCAAAAGAAAAAAAGTTGGAAAATGAAGTATGTTTAACAGCAGATTTGAGTCCCATTCAAAAGTTCTGACCTTCTGCAAAGCTTCCTCTTCTAGACGTCGCCTTTTTTCCAGCTGTTTGCTGCCATCTTTCAGAAGTCCCCCACTTATGCTGAGCAGGTCCTCCTCTGCCCGCATTGTACTGGACTTTGCTTTCTCATGTTCATCTAGTCGCTGGGCATTTAATAGTTTAGCTTTGCGTAAAGCTGCCTCCTGATCTTGCTACAAAAAAAATAAAAATGTAATTGTTATAGGTGGTAGGTGGAGAGTGTCTACAGCTGATGCAAAATCAAGGACCTAGACTTTGGCAATTTGCTTTAGTAGTCAGATTTTTAACAGCACAGAGGATGTGGCAAGAAACATGACCCTTAAACAGAATTTTTGTTGCATAGCTCTAGGTGCAGTAGTCCCAGTCAAACAGATAATTCAGACTGGGAACCCTCAGCAAGATTTTCTGACTGAGGTTTGACACTACCAGAAAAAAAAAAAAAACATTTAAACATTGAAAAACCTAATACAATTGCTCAGGTATATTTCCCTGTTAAAGTAAGAAGATCTCAAAATAGCATTCACAATCTTCGGTTGAAACAAACCATTTTTTTCTGCTCTCGCTGCCAAAGATCTTTCATTTCCTTCCTTTGTCTATCAAGCTCTGATCTCCTAGCTTGGAGAGGCTGAAAAAATGAATAATAAACAAATTGAAACATTGAGCTAAATTAGTGTTACATACACAATAAAGTCATGATCTTGCATATTTTTTTTTTTAATTTCCCAGCGCACAGAGATGCAATAAAGTGGATGTGGAGCTGTTGCAAATAAAATCTATTGCAGTTCTTAAATGAAATATTCTTCTTTAATACATCTAAAAGTTATCACTTCAATGTATTACCGTCTTAGTGGCATCAAAGAAGTCTGTTTGATTACAGAAAGTCCCATTGATCCCACCGACTTGCTTTTATCAAAGACACTTCTAGACATTCATATTTGGTAACCAAAAACACCTGACATGCCATATTGCTAAAAGATGCAGACCCCAACCAAATAAAAAATACCGACAACAATTTCTTGGGTTTCAAAGGTGTGAAAAATCCAGATCTATCCATAATCCTTTGCAGTTTTGACAATTTAGTGATTAGCCATCATTTTTTTTTTTTTTACAAAAAGGCTTCTGAATGAAACATTCTTAAAGATATGTGGATATAGTCTGTCTCCATCTGTTTTTAGGCCATTACATTAGAATATTTACCTGGATGAACTTGTTGCTTTGAAGAGCACCGATTGTTTGAAAACATGCTTGGCTGCTCTCCATATCATTCTGAAAAGCTGCTGTGAAGATGGGTTGGAATGGCATATATTCCTAAAAAAATAAGATTACGTTAAGCAATTAGTGCTATATAAGGTTACAATTTTTTTTTTGCAAATTGTACAATACAAACAAAGACATCATACTTGAAAATATATTTGAAATAAAGAATCATGAACATGATTTTGACAGGTAGATAACCAAGTTAAACAGTTCTAGCACTACAGAAACATAACCTTTTATTTTGTTTAGCATTCCAATTTCTTTGAAAAAGTTTAATGATCAGTTACAATTTGCAGATCAGAAACAAAGCTTTTGAGCATTATAGTAAATAAAATGACTTACCTGATTATTAACCAATGATTTTGCATTTTCAGCCATTTTTGCAAGGTTTCTAGCAGTTTCAATTTCTACAGATTCAAAGAGATCACAATATAAAGTTCATAATGTGAAGCACAACTGCCTAATTTAAAGTCAGAATAGAATCAAATTAGTAAATGGTTCAAGTCACTGACACAGCTATTAATTTAGAAATCACATTATTGACAGTCTGTAGAACATGCCTGACAACAGATTTCATTCCAAAGCTCATTAGACGCGAAGAGGAGCCACTCACCCACACTAAGCCTTTTCTCTACCCAGGCAAGAATATCCTTGGTGTATTTTGACCAAGCTTTAGCATACGATAGAGCAGATTCAATTCCACTGTCGTACCGCAGAAGCATGTTGTCCACTTCTTCTGCCCTAAGGTGCCCTAAAACAAAATAGGAGTTGAAAAAGAAATTATTTTTCTGCAATGCCCTGCAGTGGATGCAGTGTCAGCCAACCATGAATGCTGTAGTTACTCTGATCTTGGATTGTTCTTTAATGCCGAATGACACTAAATAGGACTGACAGGGATTTTCAAGAGGGGTCAGAGTCACAAGCAACTAAGATGCTTCTGTTGCCTAGCACATGACTACTGCAATGCGCACGCGTGTGTGTGATACATAACAGCAATGCATATCATCACAAAATGTCATATCCATGCAGTATTTTACCTGGAATATCATCCCTCTCGTGAATTAATCCAGCTGAATCGTCCACAGAAATGTTTTCAAAAGACTGATATACAAATTAAAAAAAACGAGAGACAAAGAATGTCAGATTTTGCAATAATACATTAATAATACTTTACATGGACGGGGAAACACCATGTACAAGGAGAAAGAAAGTTATGGTAACAGCCCCAAGTGTTTTAAAGATATTTTAAACAAGAAATTCATTTTTTAAGCATATATTTCTGCAGAACAACACATTTTCATATATTTCAAAGTTTTTGCCTGTACCAGTATTGTAAATATAAATCAGATTATAAATGGAGGACAATGGAGATTTTTTTGAGTAAAAGTAACACAAGCAGTTCGCAGTCTGCAATTGTCTCAGTCTCACTGTTCTCAGTCTGCAATTGTCTTGTCACGATCAGTCAAAAGGTTAATTCGTTTCAAGTCTTCAAAAAAAAAAAAAAAAAAAAAAAAGAGTGCAGTGTGTGGAATGACTGTACTTAGGTGAACATAGAAGATCCCAGAAACACAAAAATTCAACAAAAATCAACCTAAAACAAAGTATAACCTACACATCCTAATGGTTCTGTTAAAACATACAAATGTAAAGAGAATTACATAAATTAGGTAGATTGACAGCCAATACTGGGATTCTATTCCTGAAAATTAATCAAATTCAATATCATATAATTTCAACATTTTGTCCTTGGTAAAGCGGATCCTTAGGCAAGTGGCATACATCCCCATTTTCTTCACTTCCACCGTGAAGCATTGTATAATAACGGCGTCAGATCTGCCGTTCATTTATTTTACACAATTTTTTTTGGCGAATTTCGTTTCACACAACATAATAAATATGCCCCAATATGTGCAACTAGCCTTAAGGCAGGTTGGTTAGAAAAATTACTAATTGAAATGCACAGCAATAGATGAATCCAGGCAACTCCTGGAAAGAAGTCTGAACAGCAGACAGGCTATTCCAAAACATATACGGTACAAGTCAATTGCTTCCCTTACAAAAGGGCTAAAAAATAGCAACCAGTGTAAGCATTTTTTGGCACTACTATGTATGTGGCATTATAGTGCATATTTCTAATGTAGCATGGTACAGATAGCTAGCTTGAAAAAACACAGTACCCTGTGCATTCCAAAGCATTTATCAGAAGCATGCATCTAGCAGAGGTTGTAAAGATTCCACAACTGCAGGGCTGTCTAGGAAGCACCCATGATTGTGGTCACATGCATGGTGGTGGGGAGATCAAAAATAATTTTGGTGGGTTGTCTGGGGTGGTCAAGTCAAACCCCCTACACAATAGTGGATTGCATGAACTAAATAAAAGCACACTCATGGATATAATATGCCACTAATATGCCGAGAAATCATAATCACACATTATCACACTATCACAATGCAAAGATAGCGCATTACTTAGCAGCAGCAACTTTTCTGCAATGCAAATACAGTTTCAAATTCAGAAATGAGCAAGAGCTTTGGGAGATAACCTCCCCAGGCTTATGACTAGTTACATTTTCACATCATTATTTCGCAGCACTTGTTTCCAAAAGACCTCTGGCTTGCCTAGATGCATGTATTTTATACCTCAGAAGTTAATGTTTGTGGTGAGTACACAGGTAAGGCTTCCTCCTAATAAATCTTTCACACAGATCATGTTTTTGCAAGTAGAGCTGCACAGTAGAACAGTGCAACATCA
The DNA here is from genome assembly GCF_017654675.1 of Xenopus laevis. Classification (NCBI taxonomy): domain Eukaryota; kingdom Metazoa; phylum Chordata; class Amphibia; order Anura; family Pipidae; genus Xenopus; species Xenopus laevis. The sequence goes on along the minus strand of NC_054378.1, from coordinate 83,417,002 downwards.
TTCCTGTGTCAGCTAAACCTTTATACAGGTCCTCCGCAGTCAAAAGAGGGGTTTCCTTTCTAGCCAGCTTATAAGAAGTCCTCCCTAAAACTATTTAAAGTCTTCTGTATCTTACCTTGACGTCCACATTTCCCCTTAAGGGTGGTGGCAGATGGGGAGATAAATCTTGTCTATGCAGGCAGCTAATCTCCCCAAAATGCCTTCATGCCAGCAAGAATATGAATCGCCGGCAGGATGGCATATGAACTGCTTCGGATTTTTGGAAAACTGGGCAGACTGTTTTGACCCGGGTAGCCCTTCTGAAAACTGGGCTGTCCAGGTCAATTCCAGACAGGTGGCAACCCTAGCCGGGCCCCCCTTGACAGCGTGAGCTGAACCCAAAGTCCCGAAGGGCTGAAGTTTCAAAAATCCAAAGTGATCAGCCGGTGATTCATATTTTTGCCGGCAGGAGGGCATTTCGGGTAGAATAGTCGCCCGAAGTACAGAAGATTTGTCACTGGGTCAACTAATCTCCCTGTGTGCCACCACCCTAATGGTTATTTCTTGATGAAATTAGGAACAGTGGAAACGGCAAGCTAGAACATGTGGAATCTTTTCATAGCCTTCTCCTGCTGGCTTAATTTGGCTTCATGTTTAGCTTGGCACTCTTTTGCTTAGAGGAGGCCATGTTTGTTTGAGGTTTTACATTTTAATACGCTCTGCAATTGTCAATGGGAGGCAACTCCCAATGGCTATAAAGGCCTAATGAGGTAATTAAGGCCAGGGACCTTGGGAGGTGGAGGGGGAATTGTTTATCTCTGGAGAACTGCACGTGCCACTATTTTATTAGCTTCTTGCTTTGAAGTTTTAAATATGCATGTAACAGTGCATTAACATTTAAACATTGCATTTTATTTGTATTTTTTATCACACTGCTTCCCGCAGTAGCTATTTACTACTTTTCACTACAAAATTAACCATAGTAAGGGTTAGTTCACACGAAGAGATTCAGGGAGATTTTATCGCCTGGCGACTAATCGCCTCTTCTTCTGGGCGACAATCTCCCTGAACTGCCTTCACGTGTCTTCCCATCAGCTATAATGAAAAGTCGCCTGCGCTAAAGCACACGCGGCACTTTGTTTTCCGAAGACTTTGGAAAACGCAGCGCCGCGTGTGCTTTAGGGTGTGAACTACCCTAAATGACCAGCAACATTTGTATTTGTAAGACAGGCTTAAATATATAGGTACAGGTATAGAAACTGTTATCCAGAATGCTCGGGATCTGGGGTTTTCCGGATAATGGATCTTTCCGTAATTTGGATCTTCACACTTTAAGGCTACTAAAAAAATCATGTAAACCGTAAATAAACCCAATAGGCTGGTTTTGTTTCCAGTAAGGGGTAATTATATCTTAGTTTGGATCAAATGAAAGGTACTGTTTTATTACTACGGGAAAAAAAGTAATCATTAAAATTTGGATTATTTGGATAAAATGGAGTCTATGGTAGAAGGCATTTCGGAGCTTTCTGGATAACAGATCCCATACCAGTACCAAAGAGGTTTTTTTCCTAACTATGAACAACCATATACAAGAAACTCAAAGCTGGTAGACAAAAAAATATTCTTTTGTGCACAGAGAAATATGTAATAGCTAGAAATAGAAGTGAGAAGCACAAAAAGAACAACGAGACCTACCCGACTCCTACGTGATGCATGAAGTCCCAGTGTTGACCCATTGTCTACATCTCCCATAAGGAAGTCCGACACACTGTAACGGAAATAAGCCATGAATAGGACTTACAAAGGAAACATTCTTGATACACATACAATGTTTCTGTCAAGCTTTGTTACTCATGTATGCCCAGTATTTTTAATGCTGAACATTTAAGTATTCTTAAATCAACCCTCCTATCTTTTGGGTTCTTAAAACAAATCTAATTACAGCTTGCCTGAAATTTCTTTGGCTATATAAGATATACCTTAGGCATTGGTCTTATTGCATCAGGCAAGGGGGTTTAACATCCAAATGACAGTAATATCCATGCTTCAGAAATTCTTCATCTTGGTAAGTTCTACCCTGTGTCCAGCAGGCTTTTGTACATGCTTTGAGGCGATGCACAGGTTTACTGGCTTTAGGTAAAAATCTGTTGATATTACTACTTGCTTATTACGTGCAGCGCGCATAAGATTTGTCTTTTGGAGTTTCTAGATAAGGAATCTTTCCATAATCTGAAACACCATACCTTAAGGTGGCCATACACGGGCAGATAAAGCTGCCGATATCGGTCGTTTGGACCGATTTGACAGCTTATCTGCCCGTGTATGGGGGCTTCCGACGGGTCTTCCCGATCGATATCTGGCCACGATATCGATTGGGAAGGTTTGATTTTTAACCGATAGTTAGTGGCATATCAGGGAAAGATCCACTCGCTTGGCGATGTCGCCAAACGAGTGGATCTTTGAGTCTATGGCCAGCTTTAGGGTAAGTCCACACTGGGCGTTTTGGAAAATGGAAAATTCGGTCGACTTCGGAAAACAAATCGCTGCGTGTGATTAGCACCAACGTTTTTTCATTTTAGCCGGCGCAGAGTCAGGGAAGGCATTTGGGGAGATTGGTCACTGCAAAAACGAGGCGATTAGTCGCCAGGCGACCAAATCTCCCCAAAATGCCCTGTGTGGCCTGACCCTTAAAGTCTACCAATAATCATATGAACATTAAATAAACCAAATAGGATTGTTTTGCCTCCAGGCAACTTAGTTGCCTTCGGGTACAAGATACTTGTATTCATACAGAGATGAAAACAGTGTTAAAAAAAATTAAAATTATTTGCCTGAAATAAACTCTATATGGGGAATGCAAGTAAATATTGCAAGCGATCTTTAAAATTGTATTTTTACGAATGTTTAGAGCGGTCTAGTTTAATCGCATATAAATGCAGTAGAGCTGATTTTCTGACATGTAATGTGTGTACATGCAGTGATTTGAATGTTACTGAAGGGAAAGGCATTTTCAGAAGATGTCCCTTCACACAGTTCTCCCATGGCCAACACATTTTTTTGTGTGCCGTTACTACATGACATTTTGCGAAAACATCTACTTGCTTCTATAGTGCTGAAAAACAAACAGATAACACCGCAAAATAGTAGATGAGGTTGCAAGAAAAAAACCTGCATCTTGTTCTTTTTCTAACTTTTCTCTTCTTTTCGCAATTGCTAATTTCTCACTCCCTCATTCTCTTCTGGCTTCCCTTTCTCTCACTCCCAATTTGCCCCTACCCTAAAGCCTTTCCCTTACTCCCACACCCCTCACTGCCAGCTCTCTCAATTCTCTTAAAAGAACAGGGACGCCAAAAAATATATGTATTTTAAAGTAACGAAAACATAATGTACTGTTGTGCTGCACTGGTAAAACTGGTGTGTTTGCTTCTGAAACTCTACTATAGTTTATATAAACAAGCTGCTGTGTAGTCATGGGGGCAGCTATTCAAAGCTGAAAAAGGAGAAACCTCTTTAGTTTACAATGTGATTCTTCGGAACTTGTCTGTTATCTACTGTGTGTCCTGTGCTTGAATGGCTGCCCCCATGGCTAAACAGCAGCTTGTTTATATAAAATATAGAAGTGTTTCTGAAGCAAACACACCAGTTTTACCAGTGCAACACAACAGTACATTATATTGTCACTTCTTTAAAACAGTTTAATTTTTTTGGTGTTACTGTTCCTTTAACATTACACTTTTAATTTTCTCCCCCCACCTTACTATATTTCCAGCAATCCCCATCACTCAGTACACATAAATGTAGGGGTCCAGTAATATATTGATATGGGTGAATGCAAACAATCTATTTTGTTTTCTTAACAGCCCCTAGAAAAGCTGCAGCTGCCTATGCTGGGTATAATTGTTCACACCATTTGTATGACCCTATATGAAGATCAACATTATATAAAAAAAACCAACTCAGTGCTGTATTAATATTTTCCAATGCCAATATAAAGAATTAATATTTTTTCTACATAAATCTCTCAGACTTACACGTTACCGAAGGTGAAGGCTAATGAGTCAATAGATGAAAAGATTTCACTGAATTGCTCCCTCTTGTTCTCCTCATTAATGTTTTTGAAGTTCACAGCTAGAAAATTAGAGAGAGGAAGAAAAAAAAAAAGAAATCATACTGGGTGATAGCTGGAGGTTCTTACCTTGCTAATCAAGCATGTGTCAATATTACTAAGCTGCCCCTTATCCAGCCCAGTGGACCTTACTTCTTGCTACAAGCTGACATATTGTCTGAGACTGAATGGGCAGGTTCTGTCACTCATATTGGGCTGAGGGCAGAGCAATCCTTTGCTATGAAAGTGTCTTGTTTACATTTGTACTCAAGCCTAAGGGTAATTGGTAAAGGGAGGTTTGTAGTCAGCGATAAAAATGCACTACTGTGGGCGACAAATCTTCCAAAAATGCCTCTCCAAAGGCAATAAGGGAAATGGCCGTGGTGAAACCTACACATTGCAAAGTCGGCTGAAGTTTCCTTCCAACGCAAGTTCAGCAGAACGAAGCAATGTGTTGGTCTTACCAATGACAATTTCAGTTATTACTAGTGGAGAGGAATTTTGGGGAGATTTGTTGACCTCCATGGCCCTAAGGAAGGATCACTTTGCCCCCAGCCCAGTGTAGCAGGAGAGGTAAGTATCACTAGGCTGTAGGTTGCTTAGGGGCAGCTTTGTAAAAAAAAAAAAAAAAATTGTTAGTAACACTATTAATTTAAAGAATGTGTCATTAGCACTTTAATCTAAATGCACACAGAGCCAAACATTATGCCTTTTCTGTCTTACGTCAACTTACAGTAGAACCCCCATTTTCAAGTTTTTCAGGGGACCAGAAAAAAATTGTGTAAAATCTAGGAAAATGTAAAATCAGGGAAATGTATTATGCATAATATATAGGTGGGACCACAAAACAAAAATGTAAAATATAGGAAAACTTAAAATCAGTTTCAGTGTATTTATTTTAGTTATGAATCAATCCTAAATGTTAAGTATAAGATAATAATATTTTATCAGATTTGATTCAGATTATTGACCTCTCCGCATAAGGGTTGCCTTAGTTATGGAAGAAAGCAGTTGGCAAGCAAAATAAAAACAATAGCTTCAAAGATAAGGCATCTACCCTTCTGAATCACAATGTGATCACAATGTGGGCACAATGTTCCAAAGAGAGAAGATAGACATGACAATTTGCTGCGGTGACTCGCACGACTTTTTAGAAACCGACTGATCACAGCAACTTAGTGGCCATAGGTTATATAAGTCGTCAAATATTGCTACTGATGCAATCAGAATTATACTTTTTGTTTCAATTTGTGTCACAGAAAAGACCTTCTGAGCAAGCTCATTGTGATTGGCCACTTATGAGAGGACTCGTGTGCCATTGCACATATTCAATGAAACTGGCCAAAATATCCAAGTGAAGAACAGTTGCGTATCTGAGAATATAAAGACCACTGGACATTAATGGCTAGCATAGGATTGTGTGAATGCACCCTTGAATTCTAGTCAGAAAGTCTGATATCTTTCCACTGACTTTCATCACTGGCCTTATATTCAAAGCCCCTCTTCTGCTTATTCTCTTTATGTGTCTGCTTAAAAGAATGGTAACAAAGAATGAAAACTTTTTGTATGCATTTCATTATAATGCCATTATTCAGCATTGATAAAATACTTTTATAAATAAGCTGTGTACCCATGGGGGCTGCCATTCAATTGGAACATAGCAAAATGGCTCATGAACACAGAGCAAACAGGCTGTATTAAATACACAGGAAGATAAACAGGGGTAAAATACTAGGGGTCAAATAACACCCATGTTTTTAATGTTTTCTCCACTAAAAAACAGTTGTCAACATAGTGAAAGTACATGTAATGCTAAGCATCTCTCTCTCTCTATACATTCAGTAAAAACAAAAAATCTATTTGTAAATGTATTTATTTGTAAATGTAATTGCCATTATAAACTGTATTTGGCTAGGACCACACATGGGCCGAAATCTGCTAGCCGAAATAAGCCAGCTGATTTCAGCCCTACCAATGGCAGTAGCCTACTCACTTTTCTGCATTCAGAAGTGTTGAATTGGTAGCAGTGCAAACAGATTCAATGGATTTCACCAAAGAACCGCGAGTGTCGGCATTTTGAGCTGAAATCCTCCTCTGAGGACAAATGATCAAACTTCAAAAATTCAGTTTACATAATCAATAACATTCACAAATAAACTTTAGACACATTTAAACAGTTTTTAGTAATTTTAAAAATGCTCATTTTCATTTTCTTGCTAAAAAAAAAATTTTTGGATGGAGGATTCCTCTTTGCAGACATTTTTAAAATCTTTTAGCTATAACAATTCCAAAAGCAATTTTAAAATAAATATAGAAGTGCATTGCTACCACACCTAAAACCGACAGATAAGAATTCTACACAATTTTGTAGCTGCTGTTACATTTCCAAGGAAATGTAGAGGTGACAAAGTAGATAAAACTCATACTGGTTAATGTTTAATGCACAGAACCTTCAACCCAACTAAATGAATATTTGTGGAAAGGCCTGCAACAGACCCTGTAAAATATCACTGCAGTAGTGAAGTTAAACAGACACACAGTAGACAAAGACAAGTGTGTTCATGAACGAAAGCATTAAAAAAATCAGTACAATAACCCTATCAGTTGACTATTGCATGTATTTTTGGAAGAAGCAGAAATATAAAAAGTTACAACAAAGCATAGAAAATTGCCAGAGATAACTTCCTATAATAACCAATGTGAATTGCACGAGTATGGCAAGCAGGGGCGGTTTAATGCACAGACTCCCCTAGGCTATAGCATAGGAGCCCAGTGTAAACAGGGGCCCATCTAGCTTTTTTCAATTATTATTTACATTGTCTAATATTTATTTTTATTTGCACTGCTGGGCCCAGTAGGGAGCACCTGCTGGGAAAAAGGCACGCAAGGAGTGTGTGTGTGCACCCAGATTCAGTGATGTCACTGGCATGCGCCAAATTCGACCCAGATAAGAGAGCTCGGGTGCACACGTGCCTGAATCTGCACATATCTGGACCCATCAGTAGCCGGGAAGAGGGGGCCTGTGTTGGTGAAGCCTAGGAGCCCCACATGTCATTAATCTGCCACTGGGGGGGAATTATCACTAATGCTCCCTCAGGAATTTTTGGATGCTACTTTTTTGTCTTCATCATACTTAAGATCGCTGTAATCCTGAGCATCAGTTTGTTTGGCATGGTCACCACACAAATGTATATTTTACAATCTGTATTTTCTTCCGTTGTGGTCATAATCGACCTAAGGAAAGTGGCATGTTCCTCTGCACCCACAATAACATACTTATATGTACGAAATATAGAGTATAAAAAAAAGTGTTATATTTTATATAAGTGTGCCCTCCTTGTTTTGTTTTTTGTCACCACATAAATGTATCTCTGTCCAGTTGGGCCACTCAAACAACAATAGGACCGAACTGCAGTCTTACGGAGACTCTTCGAGTGAGGAACGCATCAACAAGTTGAAGTGGTCCTCTGCTAATGAGTTTCATAACAGGCCAATTGATACATGGCTGGTCTGCAGCCAGATTTTGGTGGAAATGCTGTCAAGGGCCCCAGAACATATGTTGAAAAACTGCCAACCAATGTAAGCCAACTTTAAAAGGTATACAGACATTTCCTACATGATATCTATATTAAATTTGGGCTCATAAACGATAAAACTGGCATGAAATATCTGTTTCTGAATGGCCCAACCAGAGTTGTAAATTTAGTCTAGCATACATATATGAAATGAAGGCATGCTAGTATGAAACATGGAATTTTTTTTTTGGCTTCAGAAAAGGATCAGTTTTTTGGTGACAGTTTTGCCAGTAAACAGATTGGCAGTATCAGCTCATTTTCTTGTCTATACAGGGCAGCTCTTTTGTGAGTTGAAACTGTAGAATGCCCTTTCAGACATCGTAGTGTACTCGAGATTCCAAGTCAACACAAACGCTTCTGCTGTCTAATCTGACCAGCCTGTCAACAGAATAAGGAACACGTAAGATTATTGCTCTCCTTGACACCATTCCTGGAAGAATTAGTCGTTAAAGTAATGGTCTTTTTAGTTGATGGACAAATTGTACATTTAAAGAATCGTTTTGAGATAATCGTGGTCTCACGATAACAAAAAGATCTTATAAAAATCTTTACATCCATGGCCAGGTTAATAGTAGCCTCTATCTCTGCCTCAGAAGTGCGTAAACTGGTCTTGGCCACTGCTTCTTGTCATGGCCGATTAAAAGGATGCTTGCATGCCTTAAAGGAGAATTCAATCCTTTAGCAATAAGACACCCCTCCCTCCCCCCCCAGCCTAACTGCCCCCCCCCGCATGTGCAAACCGGTAAATTGCTCCAACTGCGCATGCACCACGCCTGTCTCCGTCTCAGCTTACCAAAGACCCGGAAGAAGGCTGCGGTGAACTCCTATGCTGTGACTCTGCACCGAGGGGTAAGTAAAAGGTTAGGTGGGGGGTGGGGTTTTTTTGGTAAAGGGTTTGTTTCTCCTTGAAAAAAGGGCCGCAATTGGTACCAAGTGATATTTTACACAGCTTTTTACACCATTTTTTTGCCCAATTTTGTTTTACACAGCATAATAGTAAATATGCCCCTGGAGTACAGAATGAAAGAATTGGAGCTTGTGGTAGGAGTATACAAGGAACAAAGAATGTGAATTATTCCTAGCAACTAACAGCACAGTCACTCACGCAATGAATGAATAAATATTGCTTCCAGGGAATACAAATTATAAAAATGCAAAAAAATATATGCATGCACAGAAAGATGTTTTGTGTAGCAAAAGCCCCTAAATTGATGTTGACCCCAGAAAACTATATCTTATTTTGGAAGTACACATTCTGGTGAATTACAAATGGTAAAGATGTCTTTCTATTCCAGATTAGCTAGTTAGCCGTTTTTATGAAATCTCTTAAATGTTTGTACTTTACAGAATTTTATCTGCCACGGGTTTTTTGCCATTTCCCTCCTGATGGTAAATATTTTAAATAAAGCGCAAGAAAGTGTACAACACTTTTTCATTTTTATTACTGCCCCCTGTACCTGTGCAAGCAATCTCAGCAGCCATACATCATACAGCCCTCCAGCAGCCATCATATTGCCCCCAATCTTTACCTGTGTCAGCAGCAGCCAAAAATAAATCTGATCACATCATATTGCCCCCAAGTATTTAGTTACCTGTGCCAGCGCCCAGCCCAGCAGCAACAGCAAACATATGGCCCCCAAATCTGTACCTGGCTGTGCCAGCAGGAAGCTTCACACTTTACAGTTATAGAAAGAATGTCTTCAGTTCAGTGCAACTGTGCAAGGCTGAGAGCAGCGAGAGCCACACCAAGCAGACCGCCAGCTCTCTGTCGTCACATCAGTGACGTCATTGACGCGTGTGCGCACATCGCGGTGCACGGCACAGAAGGAGCTATTACTTGCCGGCAAGAGGGAGAAGGGGAAGGAAATGGATTCCACCCAACTGGGTGACCATGATTACTGAAACAAATTATTAAATAAACGCTTGAAATAAGTGCGCCCCTCAATGATCGCGCCCTATACAGCCGCCTACTCTGCCTACCCCTAGTTCCGGCCCTGATCCCTGCAGTGAGCACTAACCATTTGGTTTTTTGGTGTGCTATTAATGTGGACATGGTCTTGCGGTAACATGGGTGTGGTCTTAAAACAGGGAGTGGCTAACACTGGCTTCCGTTATCGGCCCTCCACCATGTCGATTGGAAAAATTCCGGCCCTCGGTACCATAGAAGTTGGACAGCACTGCCATAGGTAAAGCACCATCTGTTAATATACGTTCTTGCAACATAATCAAAATTGTGACAACAATCACTGTACACCCAGAAACCAATTAGCTCAAGTAGTTAAACAGTTACACTAAAACAATAAAGATATACCTATCAATAGTCCTATCCGCCACAAATCTTACTTGAAGAGAACAATAAGGTGAATATCAAATATTAAATGCTAAGCAGTGCTAAATGGCAATCAGGCCCATAACGATATTCCAACTATGGAGTCCAAATTTTTAGAAATCTGCTATGAGTAATGGTATCTGTTAAAATACTGGTCATCTTTTCTTGGGTCATTATCCAATCTACTTTCTGTTTCGTAACGTCAATAGAAATCAGTTTAGTTTTCCATGCCTTTGCAATAGTTTTTTTAGCTGCGGTCATAATTACAATAAACAATTGGAATTGAATCTGTGCGAGTTAGTCTGTTTTTTTATCTAACAATGCAGTACTCGGAAGATTAGGGATTACCACGTGGAATACTGAATGCAACATAGTAAAAATTATAATCCAGAACCTTTTTGCATATGGGCATTCCCACCAAATATGGAACATGGTTCCCACCACACCACAAACGCGAAAGCAGCAAGGATCCGCAGTTGGGTCAAATTTGGCAATACGGGCTGGTTATAAATACCGTCTGAATAAGACGTAGTTGGTTTCCAGAAGTTGGTTTCCAGAAGGGATACATTTTTAGTAGATCTTATAGCATTGTTCCATATTGATTACCAATCTTCTTTATCAATTTGGCTGCAGGTGATTTTTTTTTATTTTACCAGGCGGAAGCCAGGGGCAGGCAGTTCGGGGAGATTGTCGCCCCGAAGAAGAGGCGATTAGTCGCCAGGCGACTAAATCTCCCCGAATCTGCCCGTGTGCTAAAGCCCTTATACAATACATTTTTGGCTAACTAACTATATTAGAAACATTTTTTATTTTGCACAGCCTATTGACCCAGTTTTTATTTTTATACTGAACAATTCCTTTACGCTTACAATCAAATTTTCCAGTAACAAAAACAACCTGGGTCAATTTTAAATGGTAAACCACATAGAGCATACCATGGATAAAATTAATACTGCGGTCAGTCAGTGTATGCGACACAGCAGCCCAACATAATGTATATGTTTTTTTCCCATTTGAGCAGTGTCGGAGAGAAGCTGCTGTAAAGGAATGTGCATGCATACTTTTTTTCCAGATAACGTGCAGTGGTTATTTTTCTGCCACAATATCAGCTGATAGAATAAGTAAAAATAGGGAAACTAGGGGAAATTAAAAATCACACCACAAAACACACACAAAGTTTTAGAAGTAAAAATTCCCGAATTCTCCACTTTGTTTAACACCAAATTTCTTGTATCATAGAAATGGGAGACTTGTGTAACACATCAGACCAAAAAGGAATAACAAAGGGTACTTACCAAAACTAATCCAACAATATTACAAACTCAAACAGTATTTAGTTATGGACGCTGTAATTCCCAAACACTGCAAGTGCTTCAATGTATATATATCTTTATCAGTGAGGATTAAAAAATTAAAAAAAAACAAATATATCAAGTCTCAAGTCGCTAAAACGTCAAAGCACTCTGAAGAAGTTGAAAAAGCTTGTTAGACTGCTATCTTCCTCTGAAACATGAAGAATTTATCTGTAATGAATAGTTTTCCTGTTGCAGGAAGGCTTTGTCGTCACAGTTGTGTTAGGCTTTTGAACTGCTCAGTGTCAGGGAAAAACATATGCAGCAGGAATGAACGCCAGTGAAATAATACAAAATAAAACCTTTAGACAGAATAGTCAATACATAACATTGTATTCTTTGCATGCCGTCTAAGAAAAATGCCTAAAACGCTGGCTGGTCAGTGAGTCCATTGCTACAGTGATTATGCATAGCTCTTTAAATCATGCACACGTTTTCCCCAGGACATCCTGGCTAAACACAATAGTTTCAACCAACAATAGACATATGACCTCAACGTCAAAATACAGAATAGTTTCTTATACTGTGCACTACTCTACTACATTTCCGTTAGAGGACACCTACAGAGACTGCACATAGACTACGGACAATATCAGCTACTTGTTAAAATATACTGCTCATAGGGAAGAAGATAAATAGGTCTTAACCCTGTGCTTTTTGCGGTATGCCATAACTAATCTCCCTCCGAATCTGTGTTTCTGTCCTTATTGTGATCTCTTAAAGGAAACCCCCTTAAAAACCCCTTACTAAAGAGAAAGTCCCATCAACTAGCCCCCTCCCACCAAACATAGCCCACTACTCAGAAAAAGGGTTGCTGCATGTCGCACTGACCTTTGCATGCAGAGTAGCGCAGTGAAGCTTACAAGCAGCATCTTCTTTATTTTCAGATCATCTTCTTCCCTTCAGCAACCTATGGAGCTTTCTCTATCTTCCCTATCCAAGTACAACACTACACAAAGGGCAAAAATTAATGCAGTATTTCTCCTGCTGTTTAACCATCTATAAGAGTATGGCTAAGTTAATATTTTGTACAACAAACCATTACGAAATTACCAGGCAAAATTAAAGATAGACGGGAAAAAATAAAAAATAATATTATCTGGAATGGAAAAAAATTTGGGCACAATTTTTGGCTGTAGGCCAAAAAAAAAAAAAATCACGGAAACAGCATATATAAAAGTATGCATGATTATGCAATACACTCGTATAGGTAAACATATATAAATATATTAAATAAATAAAAAACATTCTATTTTTCAATTTGTGTGAGTGTTGTTTTAAAAAAGTTCATTAAAACATGATTACAATATCACTATATTTTTTAAGGCAACTTATGTATCAAATAACCTTCCATGATCATAGATAATAAATGTGTAATTATATATTATATATGTTTACCTATACGAGTATATGGCATAATCATGCATACTTTTATATACATATATATTCTTGCACAAAAAATTCATTTTTATTACATGAACTTTAAATTGCACTGAGGTATCACTTTGCCTTTATACTGTTTTAAATATATGCACACACGTGGCTATTTAATCCTTTACACAAGTGCACACAATCACTCTGATGAAGTGCCCAGCTATGGGGCATGAAACGCGTTAGAATTGTACACCCTCCACTGTTATCCTTCCTATCTTTGAATAAAGCCGAATCTTGATGTTAATTGTGCCGGATTCCTGGTATTCTTGATCAGCGCCTTGACAGCGGTCTGTGGTTTTGACAAGGTACCTTGTGCCAGGAATTTGGAGGGGTGGAAATGTTCTTTAAGCTCACCATAAATTATTTTTCTCTCTTTAACAACCAATTTTAGTGTGGTCTGACAAATCTGTCAAATTATTGTCTGTTATTCTGTTACCTTTTGTTTGTGCTGGAGTTGGTTATTTAAGTTATTCTGCTAAGAAAGGGAACCCCCCTAAAAGACATATTGGACCTACCCATCAATCAAAATCTGACCCAGACCTCAGGATGAAGAGTGACAGGTTGTGGAGAGTGAGATACTGAAGAATAACTTGATTACAGAGTACAGAATTTTTAATTTGTTGTATTGAGAAAGTGTCTTATTTCACTGAGATGAAGCTTACAGTATATTAAATTTTCATTTTGTGATAGAAGGGATGGAGTCTGTTACAGAGTAGCAGCATGGATGTTGGGGGGGGGGGGGGGTTTAGACATGGACTGGAAACTAGGGCAAGCCAAGAAAATAAACAAGAGAAAACTAATAAAAAAAGTCCACTGTCTTTTCAATAAATTAAAAACTGTTCTTTTGCCAGAAACTCATATAGCATTCATGTATCTATGTATTAAATACTAAATTAGATTAATAAATTGAAAAATCCTGCATTCCATAACAGCTACCCCATATATTTGGGGTGTACTTTTACCCATACTTTTTAGAAATTATTCAGATTGTTGTACACAACAAGATTAAGTAGACATTAAGATATAAGCAAACATTGTCTTTGCATGTTTTTTAATTTTGCTATTTTTTTTTAAATTACTTATATTAGATATTTGCTACAAAACGAATTCACCCAACCCCCCCCCATTAGTTTACTAAAGCATGGTATGAGGTAACATAGTACATAAGGTTGAAAAAGACAAGTATCCATCAAGTGAAACCAGCATAACTAGTAGGGGATTCAGAGGAAGACAAGGTAAGGCTGACAAGACATGGGCATGCATCCTCAAAGGCCCTTGTTCTATTATAGTGGTTAGAGCTTTTGTTAGTACACATGTCAATTTCTAAAACAAATGAAGAAGTCGACCATTTGAAGGACTGATGCTAACAGATTGAAACTACAGTACACTATTGCAAGGACTGGCCATGACAGAACAACCACAAGATCTAGTTCCTTAATTTTTTTTTTTTATGAAACAGTATCAGAAAAAACATTTAAGCATTAAGTTATTCAAAAATATAGGCAGCAATACTACAATTCGTTGTAAAATAAAAAAGGCAAGGCAGCTGGCATCTTCACAATTTATTAAACTAAATTTAAATTTTTAAGTTTATTGAAAATCACTTAAAGCAACAGTTCAGTGTAAAGATAAAAACTGGTTAAATAAATAGGCTGTGCAAAATAAAAAATGTTCCTAATGTTGCTAGCCAAAAAAGTGTAATGTATAAAGGTTTGAGTGACTGGATGTCTTACAGAATTGAACAGAACCGTACTTCCTGCTTTGCGTCTCTCTAGACGGTGACTTGAAGGGGGGCCACCTGGGACATAACTGTTCAGTGAGTTTGCAATTGATCCTCAGCATTCAGCTCAGATTCAAAAGCAACAGATATGACCCATGTGGCTCTCCCTCAAGTTTCTGATTGGTTATGGCCAGGTAACCTATCAGTGGAAACCAGCTGCAAAGCAGGAAGTAGTGTTCTGGCTTTTATGTTACACATCCAGTCACTCCAGCCTTTATACATTACACATTTGGCTAACTAAATAGATTAAAAACATTTTTCATTTTGCACAGCCTGTCTATTTACTCAGTTTATATTGTAACACTGCAGAATCCTTTTTAGCTGCCATAGTAAAACTTGCAAAAAGTCCCAGCTTCAAAAAAATTCTACAATGGCAATAAAGCTGCCTTCCATCAAAGACATCCAACAGAGAATCCACAAAAATATACAACCCCTTTGTAAAAAGAAAAGTTTGTTTTAGCTAGCACACTGCAAGTAGAAGTTCCCATTCTTTTTTGCCACAGCAGTAAGTACCAGTTTTCTGACTGACATCATACAAGGTCATGGCAATGGACAGCTCTTGATTGCCACCCTTCAGTGTCAAAAATAAAACGTACCACAAACTGACACAGCTAAAGAAAGAAAAAAATGCTTCTATATGGACAATAAGATGAAAACAAGTTGTTATGAAGAAAGCATGAAGCATTTTTAGTTCAACTATATGACCCAATATACACAGGATATGCTTTTTGATCTATTGAGTTTGTTACTAAAGCATATTTACTATAAAGCAGCTATTCTGAATACAATGCTATGGTCACCTACCTTTGACTTTAGCAATCACTGTGCCAGCAGCTCCAAGAATATCAACAGAATTAAGGATGTGGTGTTTATTGATAACAGCTTTCAGTATTCGTAACAACTCCCCAAGGCGCTCATGGACCACATGGTGCAAGCTTTCTTGATTTTCTACAAAGTAAGAGATGCAAATGGTAAAAAAATAAGTACCATTAAACACATCTAAGCTATACAAAATGCTCTAACAGGAAGTTTCCATTTAAAATATCAACAATTAAGACTACTTCAATAGACAGGACATTTCCCCATTATAATAAGCAAAATAACAACTAACAGTTTGTGCAAAGAGTAGCCTGGGTTTTTCATCTGCAGTTGTTATGCCCCATGGGAGACAAATCTCCCGAAAATGCTTACACACCAGCAATAACGTAAATCTATGAAATTATATGATGGGTTGTTGCTGAAGGTTACATGATTGTGAGCTCAATTTCACAGCCTTGTCTGCCAAGGGTGTCGCTCATATAAGCAATAATTCCAAGTATTGATGCAACACTTGGGTGAATACTGGTAAAATGGTCTGGATTTCCGACCCTGTTTAATAAACACGGCCCCATATGCTTTGCCATCTGCTACAAAGTACAGGTATGGAACCGGTTATCCAGAATGTTTGGGACCTGGGGTTTTCCGGATAACGGATCTTTCCGTAATTTGGGTCTTCATGTCTACTAGAAATTCATTTAAACATTAAATAAACCCAATAGGTTGGTTTTGCTTCCAATAAGGATTAATTACATCTTAGTTGGGATCAAGTACAAGCTACTGTTTTATTATTACAGAGAAAAAGGAAATCATTTTTAAAAATTTGGATTATTTGGATAAAATGGAGTCTATGGGAGACAGCCATTCTGTAATTCGGAGCTTTCTGGATATCGGGTTTCCGGATAAGGGATCCTATACCTGTATTGAGATAGGTGAGGTGCCTTCAGTATTAAAGAAAAACAAAACAAAATAAAAATATTTGATTCACCAAATCAATAATGTTGCGAATATTGCAGATCTTACAATTCGAAAGGAAAAACATTCACATAAAGTAGCAGGCACTTTACTACTTCTAATCTGTCTTAAGTAAAAATATATGAGTGTTATGCAACAAAGAACCTTACTTTTATGTGTAATTGTATAATTTTAATATCAGTTAATATATTTTGCTGTGCCAAAGTAAAAAAAACTTTTTTTGGATTTACTGTATCCAGATATAATACACAAAAGCCATGAATATCCTGTAAATTATATCCTTATAAACGGTGAGTTCTGATGTCATCAGTTATAAACGGTGAGTTCTGATGTCATTTTTGTCACATGGTTCATTGAAATTTGTGTATTATAATAAATAAAGTACCCCCAGTTGTAAAATATGAGGATATTAGAAGTTACCTCGGAGTTCCATGACCCGTATAAAAACACTCGGCCTTCGGCCTCGTGTTTTTATATGGTCATGAAACTCCTCGGTAACTTATAATATCCCTATATTTTACAAGAGGGGGTACTTTATTCACTATATAATAGTCAGTGACGTCTCAGTTGTACCCTTGTTTTATCGACTTACAGGGATAAATGGACACTGAGATAGAACCCATTGAACTATATAAGACACAAGTTATAATTACAAGACAAGGTTCTTGGAAATCCAGTAGGGAAATGTAGACTCTGCTACACTATTCAGTGGAGAGCTAAACCGATTAATTTTAGTGAGATCAACTTACACACAAAGAGCAACTTCATCAACCAAATTCAACAAAGAATCTGGAAGCAGAAAATTCAAGAAATAGAACAAGTAAGGAGAAATCTCATGCCAGAAGCACCTGACTAGTTCTTCTGCATTCTATCCAATGCTAACCTATTTACTCAGCTATTAATAGTTAACATAATGCCTACAATACACAAAACGAGTTATTTATGACCACAAATGCAGTTTTACTGCCGTATTGCCCCCCCCACAGTGAATTGTGTGTTAAACCCCTTCAAAAAAGGCGTTGATATATGGTTAGATAATGGAAAGCATATCACCCCAAACTGACAGCCAGTACGATTACTTTCTCCATCAAGACGGGCCCATTTGGCAGTTAAAACCAGACTAATGTATGGCCTTCTTAGCTAAAGGATGCAAACATGGTCACCAATGTTCTCTAGCGTCTTTGCGCAGTTTTTTTGCGCTAGCGAAACATATTATACTGTATTCCCCTCCACATAGTCTTCTAAGTGACTAAAAAATGAAAAAAAAATCATGTTTCCCACAATACATACATATCAGAAACATAAAGTACGATCAGGCCAGAAAACCATTTATTTTAGTAAAGTACACATTCCCCTGAATCCAAATTGGGTATGCATGTCTTTCTACTCCAAAGCGCCAAGCCGCAAACCTTTCCAAAATTTGGAGATTTTGGTGACATTTCCAAAAATCACCTAAAATGTTCCACCCTGAAGCATCTTATGTTCCACATACTATTAGGTACCAAGATAAAACCCTTAAATATGAACGCCTGGGGTTTGCTGAACAATTTCGTATCCATTGTACGTAGGTTTATCGAACTATATAGTATGTAAAGACCTCAAAATCTACTATGTGCTTACTTATTTGATGGCTTATATTTACACAAACTTATAAACACTGCCAGTTTTATGTGGGATAAAAGTAGGGATGCACCGAATCCACTATTTGGGATTCGGCCGAATCCCGGTGAAAGATTCGGCCGAATCCCGGTGAAAGATTCGGCCGAATGCCGAACCAAATCCTAATTTGCATATTGAAATTAGGGGCAAGAAAGGAAAAAGTGGGAAAAATTATTTTGTGATGTAGTCACGTGATTTCCCTACCCACCCCTAATGTACATATGCAAATTAGGATTCGGTTCGGCCAGGCACAAGGATTCGTCCGAATCCTGGCCGAATCCTGAACCAAATCCTGGATTCGGTGCATCCCGATGAATCAAAAATTGCAAAGCTACGCTAAAGGCAGCAGTTTTTATGACATTTCTGAAAATTGCCTAGAAATATTGCACTTTGCCACATTTATCTCACACAAATTCTTATATACAACCCTAAATATGAACACCAAGGGTCTACTGAACAGTTTGATGCCCAATATGCATAGGACATACCAAAGCAGGTGGCACGTACAGATGCCAAATTAAAATAGTGCATATTAATTAATTTTCTTCTCAGGGCCGGATTTACATAGCGGATGCCCCTAGGCCCACTGCCATTCGTCACCCCTGTCCCCCCCTTTATCCGTGCAAATTTTCATCATCAATGGAGATTGGAGCATGGGAGATTTAAAAAATGATTGTATCTCCACCGCTTCCCCAGTGTTTTTGAACCAATGTGGGTGTGGTTGGCAGCATGCCACCCAGCTAAAATCTTGCCGCCCTAGGCCTGTGAACAAAACCCCTGACTGCATATTATGTGCCACAAGACACTGAATATAAAATGTGCAAGAAAAAAAAGCTGAATACTGCACTAAATAATACAAACAGCTCTAACATTTTGAGTTTTCAGACAATTGTTAAAATAAAATCTGAAAACCTCCAAGTCTGAAAGGCTGAAAAAAAAGTCATTGCAGCTTCCATTGGCTAGACAGCTTTTACTTGGTTTTGATGGTTTTGACACCTGATCAATCTTGCATTTTAAGAGTTTTAAAGCAATTGTAAAAAAAAAAACAAAAAAAAAACCCAAAAATCAAAAAAAAAAACAAACAAACTAATTTTAAGAGAGTCGGGAGAAAAATAGATAAAATTTGAATGTTAGTAAATAGAGCCCTTAGTACAATATGTTGTTGAGGCTTTACCAGACAAATTACATTAATCATGAAATTCTGTTTTAAATTTAATAAATGTTAAGTTGATATTCAGAGTACTATATCACTCTACAGAAGTTAAATACACATAGATTCAGCAATGCCCAAAGAGCAGGATTAGAAATGCCTGCAGCACAGCAATGTATCAGCATATGCACCTTCTACACTTCATGTGTAAGTGTTCACTGAAAAGCACAGGGATGGATGCATTTCAGTGCCCATTTTTAAAATTATAAAAGCAAAAACATAACTGGTCTAAAACATATTTCTCTGGCAATACAGGCCTGTATTAATGTTATTAATATGGTCTAATGGACCTGAAAAAATATGGGATACTTCTAAAACAGGTTTAAACACTGTGGGGTCATTTATCAACACTGGGCAAATTTGCCCATGGGCAGTAACCCATGGCAACCTATCAAATTGCTGCATTCATTGTTCTACTTGCAGCTGGCTTCAAAATGATAATCACTGATTAGTTTCTATAGGTAACTGCCCATGGGCAATTTTGCCCAGTGTTGATAAATGAGCCCCTGTAAGTCCAATACAATGTAATAAATACATTGCACACCCGGAGTTTACTCTCTCTGCAGTAGTGGTGCTGGTTCTCTGTTGGCCCTGCACGGTCCCTCAGTAACAGCAACTTTCTATTCACGGATCCGCACACACACAAATTTTCAGCAGTGAGGAAAATGGCCCTTCTTTTTATTTGTTTACACCACCAATTTCAACGTACAACCTCCATTCATCGGGATATAATTCCAAATGTGACAGATTACCTTTTAAGGCATAACCCTGCCTCTTCCCTCAAACTCACATAATCACATGTGACCCTTTTCTTAATTTACCCGTTTTATATAAAAATACTTTCAATTAAGAAACCCTTATAAATAGTGAATAAATTATTTAAAAGTCCAATCTTTCGAAAATCCAAGATGTGTTAAGAAAAGTCCAAAGTCCATATCTAAAAGTGTTATATCAAAAATGTTACTGATTGTTTAAACATGATGCTCTTAACATGCTACACTGTAGTATAACATTATTATTCACTACCTTTGATGTTGCTTTGATGATGCTTTCTTCCAGCAACTGCGTGGTTGTGGGTTGAAAGAGGGTATGCAGATGAACCAACGTTTCCAAGCAACAGTTTCAGGTGATGAAAATGCAAGCCAAAGGGAGTTGATTAAGGGTGTCTTGGTGCTGTATTGCTAAATGAATGTGCCTTTGTGACATTACACTAAAGGTGATCTTAAACCGTATCTGACTAAATACCATGCAGGCCAAACAAACGGATGCCATAAGAGTGGCTTTACAAATACCACATTCCATTGGTCCATTCATTCAGCTGACAGCCTGAATGACTGGAACTTCATAGAGTGAAAAGGAGCTGTAGTGCCTCTTCACTTCCTCATCTGTTGATGCGTCTGCCGACATTTCTGCAGAAGAACTTTCCAAACGTAGCTGCAACTTCTCTGACTTCCCATACATGCTCAAATAATTTGGCAGAATGGCTGAAATTGGTCAAAATGCCTGACCATGTCTATTCATGTGTGGCTGGCTTCAGAGTTCTGTCTGAGAGTGCCTAAATATCATGACAATGAAGCAACTGTTTTATTCTATATTACAGTTCATTTTTGTTTTTCCATTCCAGCACACTATTATCTTGTTGCTGCCTTTGGTTTCTCAGAAAAAATTTATGAATATGACAAATACATGGCCTGTGCTCTCCTCAATACAATCCACAAAAGAATTACAAAATCAAACATTTAAATGGGCTTCATCCATATCAATTAAGATGCAAATACAGCAAAAATTTGACTAAACGAACGGATTAGTCACTTGATAACACTCCCTTTACGTGTGGTTTCAGAATTAACCATACAATAAAATTCATAGATTATCTTCTTCCCCCACTATGAACAGGGAGACCTTCACAATGCATCTTTTCAATATCCTATTTCAATATGCTTTATGCAGCATTCCAGAGTTTGTATTTTTTAGCCTTCAGATTCCAATTTAACCTAGACGTGCTCGCTCATGCATTTTCATTTCTGGAATCCATTATCAACTCAACTATTTGCAAAAACAATGCTGCATCCAATTTGCAGAGGGGGATATAGTCATACGTATGCTGCTCATCATGTGCTGTTACTGATCCAATTTGGGCAATATGCATGGGCAGGTGGTGCCGCCAATATGCGAGGCACCACCCAGTGAAATTTACCACTAAAGGGGTAATGCAATATTTTCCGTTAGTGCAAAAAAACACGTTTGCAAACACCTTACCTGAAAATGCAGGTACAGTTGAACCCTTGACAAATTACATACTTAAGTTTGATTTTAAGTGAAAAGTAGTACACTACAGAACAACTTATTAGCAGAGTTAAAGGGGTGGTCCACCTTCAAAACTTTTTTCAGTTAAGTTGTTTTCAGATAGCTCCCCAGAAATAAAGACTTTTTTCAGATTTGTGAGCATTTTTTCTAATAGGGACACGAACATTAAACTTTAAACTTCAATTTTGGAAAAACTATAAAAAATGGAAAGCAATTGAAAAAAATGTTATTTTCTGGCGAACAATCTGAAAACAACTGAAATGACGGTGAACGACGTCTTTAATGCATAGGAACAAAGAAAACAGTAAGGGTTCCCTTCTAAGGGGAATGCGCGAGTTAAAGCAAAACTTTACCCCCATAATGAATACTTACCCAACATATAAATTTATATTGTATTAAGTGCCTATTAAAGAATCGTACCAAACTGAAAATAATTACATCAGTACATATTACCCTTTTATATCTTTTTCCTTGAGCCACCATTTTTGAGGGTCTGTTTATTCCATCAGAGATCACCTGACCAGAAATAATGCAGCTCTAACAGTAACATGAAATGTGTGCAAGTAAAAGAAATAACTGTCCATTAATTGGCTAATGTGACCTAACATGTATATGTGCACCTTGAATTGTATGATCCCAGGGGGTACTTGAAATTGCAATTTTTTTTAATTTATTTAGGATTACCCAACCACACATACTACTAAAGAATGATATTTTTCTCAAAATGGTTTATTTAGATGAAGCAGGGTTTTAAATATGAGCGGTTTTATGTAATATATTTTTATAGGGACCTTTCATTTTGAGATTGTGGAAAAAATGCTGCATTCTAGAAAAAAAAAACAAAACAAAAAAAAAAAAAAAAAACTTATGTGGAAATTGTTGCTGTATTTTTTTCCTACTTAGGAAAAGCAATGCTGGCCCATATGTATAGCAGAAAGAGACCAGTGCATCAATATGCTAGTGATACACTATGAGGGGTATTTATGAACTTGAAGGCAGGGTGAACAGAGCAAAAAAACAAGTGCACCACTTTCACCCTACCTTTAAGTCTGCCTGGGATCTTATAAATTTATTTATGTATCTCATATACACACACACACACACAAGGGGTCATTTACTATGATTGTTGCATTTCATGGTTAATAATTCCCATTTTGTGAAAATAATTACATTGTTGAATGGAACATTGTTGGCAAAACATATCTCACTTTTGGGGTAATCAAAGTCAAAGAATTGGCACCAGTTCTAGTAACTCATACCAATAAGAATTGTCACCTTATTCAAAGCAAACATTGTTAGAATTGAGCTACCAGACCTGATGCAAAATTTGCAATTTTTATTACATTTTCCTGTCAGAAATCAGTCCACGTTGCAAAACATACAGGCCACAAGGACTGTCATATAGTTGAGATGGATAAAAAGGTGAAGGAATGGATTGTAGTGTGTGTATAATGTGTTGCAACCACAAATACAAGTCCATGCTGAGAACAATACTATGAAAATGGAATGGAAAGTTGTTGGCAAACAATGCCACCAGGATGGAGGAATACTGGTTGGAGATAGATGCACAAGGTGGCACAAATGATAACATGACACAAAGAAAAGAAGCAACAAAAGAATTGCAATACTTCAAATATTGCTTTCATACAATTCTGATGCGACTGACTTAGGTTAATAGCAATCAGACATTTTCACTTATTTAGATGACAGCCTGAAAGAAGATCTATTGCAGTAATAATGATTCATGCACCCTTTGCATTCTGACACTGAGCTCTGGAAAGCATCACAGATTATTTACACCGTCAGTCCAACCCATTATGCCACTTCATTAGTCACAGCCCTGGCCTGGCCATTGCTAAGTCAAAAAAGGGTGCTCAGGATGCATTTTAGGATATTGACAGTGTAAAAAAATGTGTATAAAATCTAGAATTTAGAAAAAAAAATTAATGTGATTTGCAAAAGTGGATGCCGAGCTATTTTACATTAAATTATACTTTAGGATTTGTGTCTCTAAGAATTGCTGTAGTCTGTTACTGTCACGTGAACAATTTGCTTTACATGGTCTTTTCACAATAACTATGGCTTGTGTCCATATTGTCTCTCCAAGAGTGGAGAAAAAAAAAAGAAAAAGAACCAGGCCCAGTTTTATGACAAGGCAGTGGTGATGCCGGCTTCTGCTCAATTGCTCTCCATTTTTTATGTTTTTTCCAAAATGTTAAGGGGTTGTTCACCTTTGAGTTATCTTTTAATATGATGCAGAGAGTGATTTTCTGAGACAATTTGCAATTCGTTTTCTTTTTTTATTATTTGTTAACAAAGGTGAACAACCCCTTTAAATTTTGGAAAAACCATAAAAAATAGAGCAACTGAAAAACATTATTACTGGTGAACAATTTCAAAACAATAGAACTGAAAAAGAAAAAAAAAGTATTTAAATTATACATACCATTCATGTCAATAATGGTATGTGAAGGGTGAATTGTTTTCATCGGTAATTAGACAATTCACATAATAGTGTGTGCCACAGAATACAAAAATAGGGGTCATTTACTTGCTACACTGCAGTTGTGGGTCTGCACATTTTCCCATGGTCAATTGCACAAAAAAAATCTTATTCGTTAAAGAGACTTGTGTCAACATGTGCTCATTACACTTGCACTTGGTGTGCTGCCTTCCCCATGCCTCTTGTTCCAAATCAAGCTCTATTGACACAGCAAAACCCTGAAGCTCTCCTCGCCTCCAGTAGCTGCAAGGTTCCCAAAGCAGTCTGCATCAACAGACATGCAGCAAACAAATGGGGCTCACATCACTCTCAACACAAATGCCACAAATGACATCTACCAGATATACTGCATGTATACTAATATGAATATGCAAACTAAGGTTTAGAGGCAGGATTCCTGAATTCAGGAGAGGACCACATCCATTTATAAAAATTCTAGGATCAACAAATGCCTCGGAGTTTTAATATTCTGAACTCTAAGGCTAGTCAGTCTGTTCTATTTTCAGAGAAAAACAGCAAGGCATACATTTCAACTGGCCCTTTCTTTACATTCAAAGAAGTGAGGTCTGACTAACAGACTGTAGGCTTGCCTGTTGTCTACAGTACCAGCTACTCTATACGCCTTCATTTCTTTGTAATTGCATCCTTGGGCTCCCAGACACATCAAGCGGTTTAACTTCAATCTCAGCAACAAACCAAGACAACACAATGGCACAACAGAAATAGGTGTCAACGTACTATATTTAAAGCCATTTTGTGAAAACACAGGTGTACACAGATTAAATATTGTCAACCACAGCTTTTACAGTAACAATATCAAGCAATTTTGCCTTTTGTTACTTTTATTTCAGATATGGTTAAAGTAAATAAAAGAAATCGCTTGAGCAAAGCTACAAAGTTATGCCTTTCAAGTCATTCAGTCAGTAGAACTTGTGTAAGACACAGCCCTCCTTACCAGTACTCCTATCATAATAACTTCAAAAGTGGATATATCTACAAAGTTAAAACCACTAATGCCAATGTCACATAATGTGTCTTCCACGCAGTCTTGATTACAATGTAATTCTCCTACCGCACACCTGTAGTTCACCACTCCTGCAAGCTGGTGGTGCGTTCCTTCCGTTGACCCGGCCGGGTCCCTTAGCAACCAATGTGTAAAAGAAAACGGATCCGCACACACACCGATTAGTGCAGTCGGGAATTATCCCCTTTTATTCAGCCACCAAACAACAACGTTTCGGGGTGGATGTTCCCCCCCCGAAACGTTGATGTTTGGTGGCTGAATAAAAGGGGATAATCCCCGACTGCACTAATCGGTGTGTGTGCGGATCCGTTTTCTTTTACACATTGGTTCCACGCAGTCTTTACATGGCACGGAAAGTCATAGCACATGACTGCCACTGCATACACATTAAAGACTCTGCATGTTTGTACCCAGGCAGTAACCTATCAGATGTTTACTTTCATTATTTTACCTGCAGTGAATTGAAAAAAGGCAAATAGGTAGTTGCTATGGGTTACTGCCCAGGTGTAAGTTTGCCTAGTATTTATAAGTAAGCCCCATGGGACAAGCTTCTAAGCAAATGCAGGAAAACAGCTGAAACCACTGAAACACTATCTCCCAATGCCCTTCATGATTTGTGATTAATAGACTTGAGATAACAGAAGCATGCAGCACGTTGTGGGCATTGAAGTCGTGACTGGGAGTCAATTTATACTACATTGTTTCTGTAGTCTGGCAAAAAGAAGGTAGACTGCTTTCAAATTCCATTTACAGCTTTGTCATCACAGAAATTGCTTAATTGATTTGTTTAAAATAACATTTTCATTACCCTTTTGTTAGTAAACTTATGGCACAGCATAGATCAAAATGGAACCTTGGGTAAAGGTACTTGTATTTCAGTGTCAGTGAATCTAGAGTGGGTAAAATTGAGGGGTTAGAAGACCAGCAGCAGCAGCAGAAAAATAAAAGTGACCCTGATATCTGTTAACATTTAGCATTGGACGGGCTTTCTTGATTGAAAGTCGGCCAGATCTCGAACGGGCAGGTTAAAAAATCCCGACCGCCCATATCAGATGCGTTATGATCCGATGATCGCCCTATAAATCAGCCGATATCGCCCATTTCGATGTGGGCATATTGGGGAGAGGTCCTGTATCTCTACGTCTATGGCCATCTTTACACTGTATAAAATATTTGAATCTTGTTTCCATAAGTCTGGGAACTCACAATTATAGCAAGCAGGCAGGAGCCATTTTGTGGACACTGTTATTAAGACAAGCCTTGCATCATCTCAGAATCTTGTTTGTGCACCAGAATGGGAGACCTGATGTCCATCCCCATGCCCTGGCTACACAATTAAATGGTAAAGTGGAAGTGCTGAATGGAAAGTAAATGTAATTGTTTGCGCCGCAATATTTGATTGACAGCTGAGATTTTTAAATGAGTTTACTACAGCTATGAACACTTTAATAAAAAAAAAAAAAAAAAAAAAAAAAAGAATTTGGATTTCATGTTTAATTTGAAAAGGACTTGTTATACAGCTCAGGGTGACGTCCATTTTAAGCAAAATCCTTTTTATATAGAAAAATGCATTGTACAGGGTAATGTTGATATGTGAGCAGCCCTAGATTTGGCAGATTTCATAACCTGTCACCACCTTACGCAGAGTGCGTCGCCATGGGGTGGATAGTGGGCGGTGTTTAGGCACAGGAGTGGGAGGAGTCCGGGTGGGATGGGCAGAGTCCGGGCGGGAAGTGGGCAGGAGGATGGGGATCTGAGTGCACTGGGCCCCTCTGAAGATTGTTCTGTAGGGGGGCCCAGCGCACTCTAGTTACACCACTGACCTTACAAGTTTAAGATTACATTCTAAATTAATTATTTTGGACTGGCACACAATTGGAGGTATAATCTCTAATTTACACACACACACACACACACACCAACCTTGGAAAAAAGTGTTTTTATTCCGACGTTTCGGCTCCTAAACTCGAGCCTTCCTCATGGAGTTTAGGAGCCGAAACGTCGGAATAAAAACACTTTTTTTTGCACAACTTACAAGGCCTGTATGTGCAGTTTTTTTCCAAGGTTGATTTACATGTTTTTGAACCAGCACTCAGGCGGTTGCCATTTCTATATATATATATATATATATATATATATATATATATATATATATATATATATATATATATATATATATATATATATATATATATATATATATATATATATATATATATATATATATATATATATATATATATATATATATATATATGGGATGACTTTGACGTAGTTGGCCAGCTTAAATATATTGCAATATATAGACAAACAATCCCTGTTTTGTTTAAAGGGCAAGGCATTTTTCAGTAGCAGTATGCACAAAATGTCTCTGTCTTAAATATATTGATAATGGGTTGAGTGCAGAGGAATCTTGTATTTGTCTATATGTATTTTGTGGTCACACCCTCATTGCACCCCCGCCTAATGGTTTTAAAAACTAGTGGTGAGCACAACTTTCCCTTGTTTGTTATAGTTCTACAGGAGCAGTGAGCAGCTCCATGTTGTAGCTCCCACCATCTCCAACTATAGTCAGGTGATCCCACTGGTGTCTAATAAAAGGGCAGCCAAGTTTGGGAGTTTGCTTTGAAAGCAGCTAGTAAGTTGCAGGTAAAACGTATTCGTCCCTTTTATAAAATGTATAATGAAACTATAGAATTCTTAATGAATCAGATGAAAATTGAGCATAGGACTGGCCAGATATGGGAGACTTTGACGTAGTTGGCCAGTGGGATCACCTGACTATAGCTGGGAAGGGTGGGAGCTACAACATAGAGCTGGTCACTGCTCTTGTATAACTATAACAAACAAGGGAAAGTTGTGCTCACCACTATTTTTTAAAAACATTAGGCGGGGGTGCAATGAGGCTGTGACCACAAAATACATATAGACACATACAAGAGTCCTCTGCACTCAACCCATTATCAATATATTTAAGACAGAGACATTTTGTGCATACTGCTACTAAAAAATGCCTTACCCTTTAAACAAAACAGGGATTGTTTGTCCATATATTGCAATATATTTAAGCTGGCCAACTACGTCAAAGTCATCCCATATCTGGCCAGTCCTACGCTTAATTTTCATCTGATTCATTAAGAATTCTATTGCTTCATTATACATTTTACAAAGGGACTAGGTTTTACCTGCAACTTAACTTGCTGCTTTCAAAGTAAACCTCCATACTTGGCTGCCCTTTTATTAGACACCAGTGGGATCACCTGACTATAGCTGGGAAGGGTGGGAGCTACAACATAGAGCTGGTCACTGCTCTTGTATAACTATAACAAACAAGGGAAAGTTGTGCTCACCACTATTTTTTAAAAACATTAGGCGGGGGTGCAATGAGGCTGTGACCACAAAATACATATAGACACATACAAGAGTCCTCTGCACTCAACCCATTATCAATATATTTAAGACAGAGACATTTTGTGCATACTGCTACTAAAAAATGCCTTACCCTTTAAACAAAACAGGGATTGTTTGTCCATATATTGCAATATATTTAAGCTGGCCAACTACGTCAAAGTCATCCCATATCTGGCCAGTCCTACGCTTAATTTTCATCTGATTCATTAAGAATTCTATTGCTTCATTATACATTTTACAAAGGGACTAGGTTTTACCTGCAACTTAACTTGCTGCTTTCAAAGTAAACCTCCATACTTGGCTGCCCTTTTATTAGACACCAGTGGGATCACCTGACTATAGCTGGGAAGGGTGGGAGCTACAACATAGAGCTGGTCACTGCTCTTGTATAACTATAACAAACAAGGGAAAGTTGTGCTCACCACTATTTTTAAGAATTCTTAATGAATCAGATGAAAATTAAGCGTAGGACTGGCCAGATATGGGATGACTTTGACGTAGTTGGCCAGCTTAAATATATTGCAATATATGGACAAACAATCCCTGTTTTGTTTAAAGGGTAAGGCATTTTTTAGTAGCAGTATGCACAAAATGTCTCTGTCTTAAATATATTGATAATGGGTTGAGTGCAGAGGACTCTTGTATGTGTCTAATGGTGTCTAATAAAAGGGCAGCCAAGTATGGAGGTTTACTTTGAAAGCAGCAAGTTAAGTTGCAGGTAAAACCTAGTCCCTTTGTAAAATGTATAATGAAGCAATAGAATTCTTAATGAATCAGATGAAAATTAAGCGTAGGACTGGCCAGATATGGGATGACTTTGACGTAGTTGGCCAGCTTAAATATATTGCAATATATGGACAAACAATCCCTGTTTTGTTTAAAGGGTAAGGCATTTTTTAGTAGCAGTATGCACAAAATGTCTCTGTCTTAAATATATTGATAATGGGTTGAGTGCAGAGGACTCTTGTATGTGTCTATATATATATATATATATATATATATATATATACACACACACACATATACATATACACACACATATATATATACAAATATATATACATACACACACATATATATATATATATATATATATATATACATACAGTATATATACATACACACACACACACACACACATAAATATAGTCCAATGTTAGAAAGCACACCAAAATCGAATACCAATGTTAAGATTTATTCCTCCATATTCACATCTATATGTATATATTCCAAACCAAGAAAGCACTCATGGCAACTGGATACCAACGTACTTTAGTAGCTTTTTATTCTTACATAGTATATCTATATATAAGTTGTGCTATGTGCTAAGAGACACAAGGATCCCTGTCCCATAGGGATTACAATGAAACTAGTGCATAGATTTATGTGCTTATGAATTATCCTTTATTTGATACATGGATAAAGGGGATTTCTGTACATACACTATCTGTACAATGAAATAGGAAATGCATTATGATGCTGAATTATCTTTTAACGATAGCACAGATCACACACCTAATAACTGTTGATGTGAAACACTATAACAACAAGTAGAGGTTTGTTACAAAGGAATGTAGGGTATGTGCGTGGGGGAGGGGATACAGCTGAGAAACACAGTTCCCTCTCCAATCCCACAGATTCCTTTGGTGGGCTTTCATCTATAGAATCATCTCTAAATTATCACCACCGCAATAAGGAATGTGATAACAGCAAATTCCATTTCAAAGACTATCTGAAGTTATTGTGGGATAGAGAGGAAAAAAAATGGAAAATTAAAGGGATCCTGTCATAGGAAAACATGTTTTTTTCAAAACGCATCAGTTAATAGTGCTACTCCAGCAGAATTCTGCACTGAAATCCATATCTCAAAAGAGCAAACAGATTTTTTTTATATACAATTTTGAAATCTGACATGGGGCTAGACATGTCAATTTCCCAGCTGCCCCTGGTCATGTGACTTGTGCCTGCACTTCAGGAGAGAAATGCTTTCTGGCAGGCTGCTGTTTTTCCTTCTCAATGTAATTGAATGAGTCTCAGTGGGACATGGGTTTTTACTATTGAGTGTTGTTCTTAGATCTACCAGGCAGCTGTTATCTTGTGTTAGGGAGCTGCTATCTGGTTACCTTCCTATTGTTCTTTTGTTTGGCTGCTGGGGGGAAAAGGGAGGGGGTGAGATCACTCCAATTTGCAGTACAGCAGTAAAGAGCGATTGAAGTTTATCAGAGTACAAGTCACATGACTTGGGGTAGCTGGAAAATTCTCAATATGTCTAGCCCCATGTCAGATTTCAAAATTGAATATAAAAAAAATCTGTTTGCTCTTTTGAGAAATGGATTTCAGTGCAGAATTCTGCTGGAGCAGCACTATTAACAGATTCATTTTGAAAAAAAAATTTTTCCCATGACAGTATCCCTTTAAGGATTCTCAAAGAGAAAGAGATAATATACTGTTAGTATTAGAATACTGTAGAATGCTAACCATATAATATGCTACAGGAAAGAGGGGAGGTAGATGCCAAAATATATCCAGGGGAATTGTGACATACAGCAACTTCCCCATTTGTGCAGACTGTATCGGAAGTTAATTGACTGTACATCTACTACAAAGCCACGAGCATTCAAAACAGAAGCAAGAAGGGGGAACTTCCCCCTCCACAGGATGCAGTAGCCATTCCTCACAGCCCACTGGGAAAAAAGTACATCACTTCCATATGATTTAATTTGATTTTGTCTGGGTCATCGTGACAATAAAGCAGTGGGGTTTCAGCTGAAGTGAAAGTACACATGGACTACATGGGAATATATTGAAACACAAACTAATCTTATGATCCTATATACATTTTATAAACATGCTTTTATTGAAATGTGCAACCTTTACTATTGCTGTGAGCAAAAAGAAAGAGGTATAGTGCAGAGATGTACAAAGTGCATGTGAGCTATTCATCTGTGTAGCAACACTGGTTGGATTAGTGCAATTATTCCACATAGCCCTGAACTCAGCATGACAAAAGTTCACATACTTTGGGGTCCGACAGGGGCTTTTTACAATAGAATACGGTTATGTTTTGGGTAGCCGAGGATGAGTAGAGTATAACAGTGCTTTATTAGCAGGCTCATGCAGGCATTACACAACAGTAATCTTTCACTTTTAAGCTAACATGAAGTATGCACAGATAAGTCTGAGCACAGTGATATCTACAGGCCATTTGCATAAACACCACAAATACATTAACAACCACTGGGCGACCTGTATTTCCTTGGATAGGTGCAGCTGATCCTTATCTTGGCAGCATGGAAAACCATTTCTAAACAATACAGTGTCCAATACAGAAAAAGAGAAGAAGAAAGAATCACACCCATTACAGAGTTTTCTCCTTAGGGCATTGACATTTGGGTGGATATTGTCACTCATAGAAAAAAGGTCTCTTCTGTGGGTGACAAGACACGTAAGAGGCACTTTTATCAAAGGTTGAATTGCAAATTCATGCGAGTTTTTAAAAACTCCCATGAACTCGAAATTCGACCAATCGAAATTTATTAAAAAAAATCGAATTTGTTAAACTCAGGTGAATAGGATCGATTCGAGTTTTTTCTCAGAAAAAAACCTGAATGTCAGGAAGGCTGCAAACTAACTCCAAATTTATCCCCAGTTGTCTCCTATTGACTTAAACATCAATTCGGCAGGTTTTAGGTGGCGAATAGTCAGAGTATGATAAATCTCAAAAATCTAATTTAAATTTTTTTTTTTAAAAAAAAAAATTTAAATTGAATTTGAATAATTCCCTAGTCGAATTTGACCGTTTGGCCATAAAAATACCCAGGAAAAAGATTTACTTGTAGTAATCCTGGTAATCATGAGAAAAGAGATTTTTTTTTGACGATTAAGTCAGAGTGCAGCATGTAAGTCACCATGTCTACCATTGCTTTGGAATGTGCAAAAAATTAGCACAGATTGTACAGGGAGAGGTCTGTAACCAATGAAACTAGCTAAAAAAAAAAAAAAACAATTTATGGATACAGTGATTTTTGACCAAAGTGATGCCCATTGCTCTGCCAGGTATATTTACAAAGTTTAAATATTGCCCTTGTCTGGGTCAGTCAATGCTAACCTTCATACATCATTCCTCCATTAGATATTCCTCTAAAACCATAATTATACCACTGCAGCATAATGTGCCAACATTTTGCTTGCATAAACACTGTTTAATTATACCAGTGTATCTTTCCCCTTAGATTTATAATCAGCTAATAACCTGGCTAATTAATGCCAATTAGCATGGAGGATATGATATAGATAACAACATACTAAAAAGTGTCTTCTGTATCTTTATAGTGGTAGCTTGAAAAAGATTGACGCCAATACCTTGTCTGCTACAAATGAGGGGTTCCCAATCTTTATTCAAAAAAGATCAAACGTTTCGGGACTGCATGGCCCTTCCTCAGTTATAGTGGTAGCTTGCCAGTCTGGACCTGACCAAATTATTTTTGGCTAACAAAAGAATAAAGCATTGGGGCTTCTGGTAAACTGACCTGATTTTGAAGTTTTGCAGTGCTGGAATTAAGCAAGACGAAGCAACACAAAATGTTTGTCAAAACAAAAGAGAAATCTGCCTTGCTGGTGTTTTGGTAAACTGTGATGTGGAGAGTTTTTTTTTTCTATGACACTTTTTGGTGACCATCCATCATCCTGTTAACACACAACTGGTCAATAAGGGCTCATAAGTAGTTTATAAGGGTGGACTGCCAAACTGTAATGTACCATGCAAAAGCAACACCCATGCAGTTTATGGTTTGCTAATTACCCCTGACACAGTGAAGGGTAGGGTCACTGGTTAATCTAATTTTTTTTATTTTGACTTAACAAAGCTTGCTTAATTGCACATATGTTAATTATTCAAACTGAAAAGAAAAAAATAGCATAATAGGAAACAATATGGGGAAATCACTGCATGCATTCTGAAGGGTCACAGCTCCAGACTTAAGGGGATCAGGCTGTAAAACTTGTATAAATGAAAGTAATACTGTTCTCCTATCCCTTCATTTAATTGTTTTAACCAGCAATTTATTTAGTTTTAAAATTCAGTATGTTTAAATTGCTAGTCTTTAATGTGAGTACAATTGATCGAAAGTTGCCTTTTATTTATTCCAATTAAACAACTAATGGAATAAAAATTAGGTTGAATTAAGCAACTACAAGTGATGATGTCTTCTTTACATTATAAATTCCATTTCAGCTGTTATTTCATGTACTACCCATAAAAATATTTAAAAATACAATTCTGGGAAAAACACATTTCCTGCAAAAGCAGCACATAAAAGCCTTCTCATTTACCATGCCCCAGCATGAAAAGAAAGGCATTCTCGCTTTGTCTAGCCATTTCCATTACAAAGACACCGGGTAAGTGGTTAAGTCTAAAGCACTAATCGCTTCACACCAATACATTATAATTTCAGATCATAGAAAACAGTCACCCATTTAATTCCAATAGTTCTAACCCTTACCTCTGTAACAGCTACAATTATTTCCGGACAAAGCAATAGAAGCTTACTACCAAGTAAACTTAAAAGGGCAATGGCTCGGAGTTATGTGTTTTTAAATGGTCTAAAAATGTAATGCGTTTTAAAGAACTTCTCCTCTATGAGAAGACAGTTACCTGGAAACACCGCAGTCGGATTATCCATGCATCTACTTCCTGACAAGCGCTTGTATGTGTAATTACCCAAAGGGCATATTTAGAAAGCTGTGCAAAATGATAACTCGGAGGAAATAAATGGAAATTGTGGTATAAAAAAAGCTTGACATTGGAATGCAAAGCATCAGCATTGCAAAAAAGACAAAATAAGGTCTATTAGGCAATCCATAGAGGGTGGCTAATGGCAGAATCTTGGAATTTCAAGTGACCTTAAGGTCAGAATATATGAATATAGATGATGGGAAATACCAGTTTTAATGAAGTAAGCTGACTGGCCACTTAATTTATAAAATGTAGTACATAAACTAGTTGTGCCAGAGATGGCTCTGAAAAATTAACTATAAACAGTGTGTGTGTTCAATTTTAAAAGCAAACTATGCAGTAAACCATTGGCTGTCTATGAAAGCCCCAAACATATCACTTTCATGGTTAAAACATCAGACGGAAAATGTACAGGCGGCATGGGTACAAATTAAATTCCTTGATCAGCTGGTTGAAGGTCTCCTACAAACTGCCTACAGCAAACAGGACAGAAACACAGTTATTTAACAGCTGACAAATTCACAACTCACCTGTTGACACAAACGCTTCTTTGAGGAACAGGAGTACGTCTGCAAACTTCCTAACATCATTCACAAGCAACATTATGTATTCAGGATCCACAACAGAGTTGTCATAATCCGAGTTGGTGCTGATACTGCTCAGCGAATTGCTTTTCGTACTACGTCCCATTCCCCAGCTGGCAGAGTTCGATATGGCAAAAATGTTTGAGGTAGAGAACCGGGAAAATCCCAAACCACGTCTGTTACTTCCTCCGTTCTGGCGCAACATCCCAGCTTCTGCAATGCTTTGGAGAGCTGCTCAGCTACCATTCAGTGCCACTTGCTGCCCATCGACCAAATATCAAAACCTGTAAAAATATTTATATGACCGATATTAATGTAAAAGGTTTATAATTCTATCACTGAAAATGGCATATAGATATATGTAATTATAATCGTATCAGTATTGATGCTTATTGTCCTATGCATGCTTAATTTTTGGTTTCACAACATCACAACATAAAAAGTTGTGCATTATTTCATTTAAAGGAGAGCTATTGCAAAAATGAAAATTTAATATAAGCCTCATCTCACTGAAAAAAGAACCTTTATACATTTAATAAATTAAAAATTCGTACCATTTCAGAATATATATATCTTTGGGGTCTCCCTTTCGATGCAGATGTATTAGAGCTAAAAAAACAGAATCCAGCACAAAGTAAAAAAATTTTTTTTGACAGGCATGATTACTGCATGTAAGAGACTATTTTTGGTGATTTTAAAAGGATGAGCTTTAAGGGCAAAGTCACAGTGTATCAGCTACAAAAATAGACAATACTGATAATTTTCTCTGTGTTTTAGCAGAGGCAATTCTCAGTATTGTTTGTGGGCTTTTGTAGCCATGACAAGCTGCTCTGTGTGTTTTCACCCAAAACATCTTGTAGGCGAAAAGAGCACCCCCCAAAAGACTATTTAATATCTTTCAATCAAAATCAGACTCCCAATACCTTAAGAGAGAATGAAGAGAGACAGATATCGGGGGGGGGGGGGGTAGTAAAGAGATAATTATTTCAGAAATATTATAGAATTTTTACTTGGCCATATTTAGAGATTTCCATAATTTTGTAAGATGCATATTACATTTTCATTTTTGAGATACACGTAGTTCCCCTTTAAGAACAAATCTACAACAACTATAAATGTTGCACCACGTGACAGTTACCACAATGTCATCCACCTGTCAGGCATACAAGGGGCAGAATCATTCAAAAAAGGCACCACATTTTCAGGCCTTAAAGGAAAACTATACCCCCAAAATGAATACTTAAGCAACAGATAGTTTATATCAAATTGAATGACATATTAAAGAATCTTACCAAACTGGAATATATATTTACATAAATATTGCCCTTTTACATCTCTTGCCTTGAACCACCATTTCGTGACTCTATCTGTGCTGCCTCAGAGATCACCTGACCAGAAATACTACAACTCCAACTGTAACAGGAAGAAGTGAGGAAGCAAAAGGCAGAACTCTGTCTGTTAATTGGCTCATGGCAATTTTCTATTTATGATTACCCAATGGCACATACTACTAAAAAAGTATATTATTATGATAATGGTTCATTTACATGAAGCAGGGTTTTACACATGAGCTGTTTTACTCATTATCTTTTAATAGAGACCTACATTGTTTGGGGGGTATAGTTTTCCTTTAATTCACCCGGTGTACATAAGGACAGGTGAATCACATGTAGTCAGTGGCATTAAGGGGTAGATTTATCAAAGAGTGAAGTTAGAGATCTCCACAGTCCGCAGAGTGAAATACCGCCTCTCTCCATTCTCTGAAAGTTCACCATTTGATAAATACGCCTTTATAAATCCCATAGAAATGAATGGAGGGAGGCGGTATTTCACTCTTCGGACTGATAAATCTACCCCTATGTTACTGAGTTCACAGGTAGCAGTGGGATGAAGTACATACCACAGCAATAAGTAATACAGGTATGGGATCTATTATCCAGAATGCTTGAGACCTGGGGCTTTCAAGTAATGGGTCTTTCTATAATTTGGATCCCCATTCCTTAGTCAGTACAAGCTACTGTTTTTATTATTGCAGGAAAAAAATCATTTTTAAAAATTAGAATGACTTCCTTAAAATGGATATGGAAGATGGCCTTCCCATAACCTACCTACTTATGGTAATAAGCAATAAGCAATAATTAAAAGCTGAATTAATACTAAATTACATGAGATTGGTTTACAAAGCAATAGCTAATTGAATAAGAATGTATTTTAAATGGGAGTTACCTAGATTGCTCAGAAAGAAAAGCTGTACAAAATGATAACTAAGGTTTTCACTTTCTCATGCAAAAATATAAAAAAAATGTGGTTCATATACATCAATTATTAGAGCTCTCTCTTTCAAAGCTTTGACAGAAATCCTGTCTCTTTACATGTAGGATTTGTGCCAGAGTCAGTTATTTTGTTACATTTGGTTTCTGCTGGAGTCAGTCAGTTATCTATCTCTTGCTAGCTCTAACACATGACACCATGCTCCTTATCTTCTGTGTAATTTTCATGTGTTTACTATGATTGGAACAATTTAGTCAATGGGATCAAACGAACCTGGAAAGGAAGGGGCATGGCGTTCTTTGTTATTTTATGGACAGGCTCTACTTTTAACAAGCGGGGGGGGGGGGGAACATTCAGGCAGGAGCATTAAAGCACCAGCTTCAACGGAGGTTATCTTGAAAATACTTTATTTAGAAAAAAACCAAGGTTAATTGGAAAAAGGCTTTGATAGCATGAGGTGTTATTTGGACATTTGTCTAAAAGTGAGTATACCTTTTAGTTAGGCCTTTTAAATTGAAGGTGCCAAAAGTTAGGCACCCCCGAGTGATCGCATGTACTTACCTGAAACCCCAGGCTAGTGCTGCTATCAGAAAAAACTGCACTGGCCCGGTATTCTTCCAGGGAGCACCACAGAGAAACCGGGGTTTCAGATAACTACATGCGATAACTTAGGGGTGCCTAGCTTTTGGCACCCCCAAGTTAAAAGACCTTTCCTTCACCTTTAATTGTTATTTTCCACAAGTTTGTCTCTTCACACTGAAAGACAGCTAGTTCAAATACACTAGGCAAAGAAAGCATAGACCAGTGATGTATTAGAGCAAATTTCAATAAAAACAAACAACTCTAACAAAAAGTCTGCTTGTAGAGAGGGAGATAATGATGTGCAGACGGCTTGAGGCCATGAGAGGGTTCGGCAGGTTCACATTCACTTCCACACAACCTACGTGGGTAGGTTTGGGCTGAACTTCACCATGTGCCCACCCCGTCTGTGACCTTATAATGTCCCCCCGATCCGGCTCTAGTAGGTGCTTTTTATAGGCTCTCACCTGTGTGCCCTGCCACCTGTGAAAAAACCAAGTATGTGCAACACCCAACCCCAACAAACCCTACCTCCCCCCTCCAATATATGCTCTACTGTGGACAACCATTCTCATGAAAATGCACTTCAGATCCAAAGCTTTCTTTAAAAAAAAATAATGCTTTTAAAATAATGAAAATATAATATACTGTTGCCCTGCACTGGTAAAACTGGTGTATTTACTTCATAAACTTGACTATAGTTGATATAAACAAGCTGCTGTGTAGCCATGGAGCCATTCAAAGCTTAAAAAGGAAAAAAAGCACAGGATTCACAGCTGATAACCGATAATCTATGTAGTATACAATGGGATTCTTCAGAACGTATCTGCTAACTACTGTTGATCCCTAACAGCTGGATTTATTCCCCCAAATTGCTGATAAACTTCTGCTCCTACAGTGGATAATTTCCTCCTCTCCTAAACTTAGCCTACACCATTTTTCTATTAGGCCTACATCACTTCCCTCAGCTCTTTATTCTTTTGCTCAAGAGCTCAACTTTTTTTTTTGATTCGGCATACAACAAAAAGCTAATTGGGGGCAGGCACAAGGGACATTTATACATTGGCATGCATGTGCTAGTCCTGGACAAGCGGGAATGGAAAAGAACTGGAGCTCAAGTGACTTTGGCCAAGGGTAAGAAAACCTGTAGCGATGTGGAAAGATTAGAGACTTGTATTTATCCTGAGAGCTGCGCACAGCTACATATCATGCTCCAATCATATTGCCATTGATGATAAATTACGCACAAGTTTTACCTTTTCTTCTCCATTAAATGCTTTCTCACCGGCAATAATGTGACCTGCCAGTGGGAAAACAATGTTGTCTAGTCTTCACATGCAACGGTTTAATGCAGGTTTTTGTGATCAACATATGTAGAGAGCAAGGGAAGCTAATCCACATGAAAGGCATTTTTGGTTAAGGAGAATCACAGTGCAGGCAAAGCCGAGAAATTATGTGTAGAAAACTCAATATCACTCCTAAAACGTAAATTTTCAAAATAACCTATTCTCAGTGGTGTCCCCCCAAATGGTTTGTGTTGAGCATATCGCCTGGCACCACTTCACAGGCTTGAGCAATCTTTACAGAAGCCAGTTAGACTGAGCACTGTATTTGCAAAAGCACACAGTACTGTTGGGCTTCTGTAGAAACTGTTCTATTTTGACCAGTGAGGAGGGTGAAGAGGTTAATTGTTTATTTTCCTGGACCATTCCTTTTTTTCTGCTTCTCCTATATCATTTTTTTTTCTAGGGAGGACACAGACTAACCCTCTGCATTTTAAAGCACAGTCAGACCCCGCTCTCAACTAGAGACCAGTGTCTCAAGTAAGAATTTATTGGTGTAGTCCAGAATTTTCTGGCATATTAAGAGCTAGAACCACATAACAAAGCATTTTGGGTCAGGAGGCCCACATCAGTCATATCAACCTTAAATGACAATGTCAGTTGATGAATTTTGTACCTTCATTTCAATCTTACTGGTAAGATAAGAAACAGAATCAAGTGTTATTTCTCAGTTTGATGTGAAGCACATAAAAACCTTATGTGATCTTTTGACGTGAGCTAGTCATATACACACTAACACACATACAACAGAGAGCAGATATTTTTTTTGCTGAGTGCAGACTAGTCTCGCTTCCACCTCTGACTTTTTTACAGAACAGCTCAAATTCCTAAACCTTTAAAAGCAGTGGGCCCCAGTGAAAGGTCTGTATGTGATAAGCTGCCAAACTGCACGCTCTCAGGAGTACATAAATACAATGGACAACACTCACTAACAGGAAAATACAAATACAGACAGGCGAGAGTTGGGCTGATAACTGTCCTGCATTCAATTACAAAGTATGCAGGCAGAGCCAGGAGGAAAAATAGAGATTTTTACAAAGTACATGGAATCTGAAGGAAGAACATACTTTCTTAGAGGTAAACTAAGGTTATCGAGAAAGCTCTCTATATAAATGGCAAACACAAGCAAATGAAAACAGTTTTGGAGTTTTACCAGTATTTTGTTGTATAACAGAGTAAATTACAACACAGCCACCTGCAATACCCCCCCCTTTAAAATGCACGACAAACTGAATGATATGTATATTTGGCCATAAACCAACATCAGAAAATTGTACCTCACAACTTTTTGAAAACGAGCAGCACTTCTGCTGTCTGCTGTATGCATTACAACCAAACACAGTTTTTTGTATAGTAAAAGAAAATGTTATTCTAAGTTATCTTCCTAATATACATTAGAAATATTAAAAGCAGAGCATGTCTGTGTTTTTCCTCTACAGTCCTGGGTCTTACCCTTGAAACAATATTCAAGCTGATTAAAAGAAAAACTATACCCTGGAACAATGTAGGTCTCTATAAAAATATATTGAATAAAACAGCCCATATGTAAATAAACCATTTTCATAACAATACACTTTTTTAGTACAGGTATGGGCCTGTTATCCAGAATGCTCGGGATCTGGGGTTTTCCGGATAACAGATCTTCCTGTAATTTGGATATTCATACCTTACGTCTACCAGATATTCATGAAATCATTAAAAATACCCAAAAGGCTGGTTTTGATTTCAATAAGGATTCATTATATCTTACTGTTTTATTATTACAGAGAAAAAGGAAATCATTTTTAAAAATTTGAACTATTTGGATAAAATGGAGTCTATGGAAAACAGTCTTTTTCCGTAATTCAAAACTTTCTGGATAACGGGTTTCCGTATAACATCGCATACCTGTAGTATGTGCCATTGGGTAATCAAATAGAAAATTGTCATTTTAAAAAAGAAGGGCTGCCCCCTGGGATCCTAGGATTCACAATTCCCACAAATAAACCAAACAAATCAAACAGGTTAGGTCACATGAGCCAATTAACAGACAAAGTTCTGTTGTTTGCTTCTACACTTCATCCTGTTACAGTTAGAGCTGCAGTATTTCTGGTCAGGTGATCTGAGGCAGCACACAGACCATTACAAGATGTAATAGGGCAATATTTACTTAAATAAATAAATGTATATATACCAGTTTGGTAAGATTCTTTAATATGCCACTTAATTTGATATAAACTATCTGTTGCTTAAGTGTTCATTTTGGGGGTATAGTTTTCCTCTAACTGACCTGGACCCAATGGTATCCTGTTACATGGTTGCAACAGTCAGAACCAGGGAAAATGAAGGAACAGACAGACCCGGCTTTCACTGCAGGTACAACGCTCAAATCATTTAATCACAGTAAAATAACTACAGGAATTTTCCCACAATTATGTGATTATAGTGTATTACCTGCAATGATTGTCAGCACCGAGATCAGCAAGGGATTTTCTAGCAGTAGCGAAAAACACCAGGCATGTTATTGCCCTTATTGTAAAGGCAAGCTTCTACAGTTATTGACAAACTGTAGTGCAAAATACTGCTTATCCCTGTGCTAACAAATCAAAAATACGTCTATGGCATAAACCAAATTGCTGAAACAGGAAAATACTGTAAAAGAACAACTTCCTCTCCATACAGTACTTATTTTCAGAGTTGTCACAACATTTAGCATTAAGGAAAATAAACAGTAAATCAAATACCCGTATATACTCGTGTATAAGCCGACCCGTGTATAAGCCGAGGTACCTAATTTACCTAAGAAAACTGGAAAAATGTATTGACTCGTGTATAAGCCTAGGGGCCCCATGTCAGATTTCAAAATGTGAATGTGTAAATGTGTAATCATGTTTTATGGCATAGAAATCTATCTAAAACGATTTAAGAGTCAGAACTATTAGCTGGACAATTGCCACTTGTTTTCCCTGTGACCTCCCACCTGTCATGGCTGCTCAGAAGATCAATGAGGTGCTGCACCTAGGAAAGCAGAAAAAAGGTACCGTACGCTCCTTCCGCGGCCCCAACACACCTCCCTCTCCCATAGCGCAGGACTGTCTGTGTGATCGCCGCGCCGCCGCTACCCACGTGGCGGCCATGGGCGCCGCCATTTTGGGAGCGAACGCCGGCAGGGAAGGACGCGCCGCCCGGAGCTCCTGGACCTGCTCCGGGCGGCGATCACACAGACAGTCCTGCGCTATGGGAGAGGGAGGTGTGTTTGGGGCCGCGGAAGGAGCGTATCTGCGGCCGGTGAGGGATTGGCTACTGTTGCTACGGTATGACCCGCGTATAAGCCGAGGTCGAGTTTTTCAGCACATTTTGGGTGCTGAAAAACTCGGCTTATACGCGAGTATATACGGTAGATATTGCTCTGTATAATCTTTACCTCTATTTGTAAATGAAAAAGTGACATGGGGGAGCTATATTACTACACTACCAAATGAAAAACAAAATCGCATTGTCGCAGTGCTTCCAAGGAACTTCGTTGTATATACAAAGAGAATAATTCTTCAGGATCCCCCAATAGTATTACAATAGTTTATACTAAGTATTGTTAAAAGGCACCTGTTGGGTAAAAATGTTATCCCCAACCAACGGCTAATAGAGCCCGCATTCCAGTTGGGGATAACAGTTTTTTTTAGAAAAAAATGCCCCGCCTATGATAGATTACCCGCACCGGGAGGGAGCTCCCAGTGCGAGCAGCCATGTTGTGTCACTCGCATTCGCAAAACGTGGATGTGAGGTCACTTGCATAATGAGCCATTCAGGGCAGCTTTCATTATGCGGCCAGACATGGCTGCTAGCACTGGCGGGGAGCATTTTTTCCTAAAAAAAAACTACTGTTATCCCCAACCGGAATGCGGGCCGCACCTTTAGTTGAGGATAACATTTTTACCCAACAGGTGCCCTTTAGGGTAAGGACACACGAGGAGATTCAGGGAGATTTTGTCGCCTGGCTACTAATCGCCTGGTCTTTTGAGCAACTATC
Source organism: Xenopus laevis (assembly GCF_017654675.1). NCBI lineage: Eukaryota > Metazoa > Chordata > Amphibia > Anura > Pipidae > Xenopus > Xenopus laevis. The sequence goes on along the minus strand of NC_054378.1, from coordinate 83,374,026 downwards.
TCCCTGAACTGCCTCAGCGTTTTTCCCCATAGGCTACAATGAAAAGTTGCCTGAGTTAATGCACACACGGCGATGCGTTTTCAATAGTTGCCTGAAATTGCCTCACTGAGGCAACTTTGGTTACTTATTTTCAGAGTTGTCACAACATTTAGCATTAAGGAAAATAAACAGTAAATCAAATAGATATTGCTCTATATAATCTTTACCTCTATTTGTAAATTAAAAAGTGACATGGGGGAGCTATATTACTACACTACCAAATGAAAAACAAAATCGCACACAAGGCGATGCATTTTCAATAGTTGCCTGAAATTGCCTCACTGAGGCAACTTTGGGCAACTATTGAAAACGCATCGCCGTGTGTGCATTAACGCAGGCAACTTTTCATTGTAGCCTATGGGGAAAAACGCTGAGGCAGTTCAGGGAGATAGTTGCTCAAAAGACCAGGCGATTAGTAGCCAGGCGACAAAATCTCCCTGAATCTCCTCGTGTGTACATTATTTATTTTTTACTGTTTTTCCAAAATATAAGTTTAAAGTTGAATGCTCGTGTCTCTGGTGTTTCAGTCTGGCAGCTCAGTAATTCAGGTGCAGATTCTAAACTGTTACAATTTTGCAACATTTACTGGATACATTTCTCAGCTGCATCTCTGGAGTATTAGCAACTATTGTATCAATTCTAACAGCTGCCTGTAATGAAACCCAGAGATTCTGCTCAGCAGGGACAAAGATAAGAAATGTATCAACTAAATGTATCCATTTAGAACAGTTTACAGGGTCGACGACCCCCCCCCCTTCCCAGGGCTGCTTTAAAGGGTGAAAAATTACACTTTACACTTCAATATTAGAAAAACAGTCACACAGAAAATAATTGGAAAAAGTCGTTATTTCTGGTGATCTATATGAAAGGTGAACCACCCCTTTAAGGAAGAAAGGAGAAGGTTCTAGACATATATAATGCATATTGTATGAAACCGTATATTGATCCATAGTATATATGCACTACCTCCTACGCTTGTAGTAATGAAAATGTATATCAATAATACATGTACGCGATATTAAAACTGTATACAGAGGTTAAAGTGAACTGTAAAAACTACTGTACTTTTAACTTCCCTTCAATGCCTGTGTTATATACTACGGTCTATTCATCAATAAAAAAAAAAAGATGTTTTAAAAAAGAAAAACCAACATCAAAAAGATCTCATACACTCTTAAAACACCCATAGCATTTTATAAACCTAAATATGAGGCGATTAACCCACTGCATTGGTCTAAAAGCTGAAATGCTGCACAAACACATATTTTATCTGTACAACGTAGGCCGAATATATACTTGAAAGCCAATGGCTATTTAGTTGAGAGGCAGCTGAGAGGCAACTGAATTTTTTAATAGCCTCACCAGCGTTGCCAAAAAACAAAGAGGATGCTTATTGTGGCACAATTCCATACTTTAATAAGCTGCAGTAGTATCTGCTTCCAACATCCGGCACCATGTGATCCTAAAATGGCACAAAACAAATACCTTGCTGTATTCTCAAAACTCCCATCATATAACTTCAAAAACAAATGCTTCTGATTTTTGCATGTACTGAATCATATGTTCTACTTCTAGATGACTCCCTCAATATGAAATCACGCTACATTGTACAGTGCTGTATACACAAATATTACAATAAAAATATACATACTTCCAACCTCACACACTAGAATAGATTCATATATTTAATTCATTAATTCTTCTGTACACCTGTCCTTTATCAACAAGATACTTGTTATGCTCCCACATATCCCTTACGGGTTGAAGTATATTTACACAAATCAGTTATATTGCCAAAAATTTGCAACTAGCATGCAGTTTATATCGTGAGTGTACAGGATTTTCCCACCTACTACTACCTAATTATGTCCACTCAAGTCTTATATTGCATTTACTGTACACACAACACTATTATGCAAGTTCCCAAGTGGTGTTGATAGACACAATGGACCGTGGAGTTAATGGACTATACAGGCAGCACATAGTGTCAATGACCCTAACTGATTATCAAAGAACTTTCAGAGACATGTTCAGTTGAAGGCCTGTGTAAGCAGTCAGAGTGCAAATATGTGAGAAACCATTTAGCTATAATGCCCCCTAGCAAAATATTTGGACACACGTGACTTTCCTTTGTAATTGCAGCTACTGATTTCCCTCATGGAGCCCCTGTCATGCTGAGCTACTGTCCAAGCTCTTGCTGAACTACCCTAATTTGTGCCCTGTACTAGTTTCCCATGTTCATTTCCAACATTACTGACAAGTTACTAGTTCTGTGTGTTCATTCACAGCACTACTCACCAGTTTACTAATTCACTCCACATTCCCAGCATTACTCACTAATTTACTAGTTAGCTCCACATTCCCAGCATTACTCACCAGTGAACTAGTTCTATGCGTTCATTCTCAGCACTACTCAGCAGATTACTAGTTCTATTCATATTCCCAGCACTACTCAAGAGATTACTAGTTCTCTTCACATTCCCAGCACTACTCAGCAGATTACTAGTTCTCTTCACATTCCCAGCACTACTCAACAGATTACTAGTTCTCTTCACATTCCCAGCACTACTCAACAGATTACTAGTTCTCTTCACATTCCCAGCACTACTCAACAGATTACTAGTTCTCTTCACATTCCCAGCACTACTCAACAGATTACTAGTTCTCTTCACATTCCCAGCACTACTCAACAGATTACTAGTTCTCTTCACATTCCCAGCACTACTCAGAAAATTACTAGTTATCTTCACAATCTCAGCACTACTCAGCAGATTACTAGTTCTCTTCACATTCCCAGCACTACTCAACAGATTACTAGTTTGCTTCACAATCTCAGCACTACTCAACAGATTACTAGTTCTCTTCTCATTCTCAGCACTACTCAGAAGATTACTAGTTATCTTCACAATCTCAGCACTACTCAGCAGATTACTAGTTCTCTTCACATTCCCAGCACTACTCAGCAGATTACTAGTTATATTCACATTCCCAGCACTACTCAACAGATTACTAGTTCTCTTCACATTCCCAGCACTACTCAGAAGATTACTAGTTATCTTCACAATCTCAGCACTACTCAACAGATTACTAGTTCTCTTCACATTCCCAGCACTACTCAACAGGTCACTCAGACAGTGCTCCCATGACCACTACACGTGATCACTATACGCCCCCACCAAGACCTCACATTTCAGCCTCCCACCAAACTTCCCAGTGGAGTCCAAGCACCCCTCAGACTTTGACTCTCGTGGCACGTCCCAGTGTAGCCGCAGACCCGGACTCGCTCCTCAGTCCGACTCCAGCTTGGAGTATGCAAGACTAGTGCCTAGTTGAAATCACGCCGCTTAAGCCTGGTTTGTGTGTTCCTTATTCTGAAACCGCCGAGTCTCAGTTAAGACCCCGTGGCGTCAGTAAAGTTCCTCGAGTAAAGAGTAATCAGAGCAAATCCCACAGCAACCACGTCTCCAAATATGAGCCCAGTAAGTAGCAAATTACCTGAGCAGTGAAACCAAAGCATCCCTGAACGGGACACCGGCGAATTCCAATCCTTCTGAAGTGACACAGAGTCCCGGTAACGGTTTAGCAGAAGCTACTCAGTCCTCATCAGTACCCAGCCACACACGCGCAGCGCCTCCTCTGACCAACTAATACAGTAACTCATCCGCACTCTACGCCGAAGCAAACTCCATTAGAGGCCACGCCTGCTAGTTTGCCTAAGCCCGCCCCCTCAGTGCTACAGTTCCTCTCACACTCGAGCCTAAAAACCTAGGAGTCCCCAGTTGGCGCGCAGGATGCTTTGGTATGCAAAGAACATTTACCTCTTCTCTACCTCCGCTGCTCTGGCCCCGCCCACATTCCACAACTCCAATTCACACTAGCGAGATGTTGCTGCTGGCGAGTCATTCCAGTCTCTGCCCCACGCAGAATTATTAGAGGCGGAGACAAGAAACAGGTGGAACGGTCTCATGATGTTTGCGGCGTGCAAGTGTTGTGCAGTGACTGCTGTGCGTGGTAATCGGGTTATCTAGCAGTGTTTCATTTGGAAATGACTCGTGCTTATAGAATTGTAAACCTGAGCGATTCGATACAAAAAGGTATCTCTTCAGTGATTGGCTAGCAAAGCAAGCAGCTCTTGGCATTATTACAGTAGCCTAACCCTTTGTTTGGAAAATATACTTCCGGTACTTCCCAATCCCAAGCAGGTGTGTCAATTTAGAGTAAGAGGACTTTACAACTGCCGGGGGCCCAGCACTGAATGAAAAGTACTTTCCGTATATGTTGGGGTTGTTCACGCTGGAGAAGAGGCGCTTAAGGGTAAGGACACACTGGACGATTTGTCGCCAACGTTTTAAAAAAGTAAATCGCGGCGACAAGACGATCGTCTTTTTTGAACAGACGATTCACAGCGACTATTGGCACAGAGCGATTTGTATCCCATTACTCTGTGCGGTACGTGCTCCACCCAAACCGGAAACGGTTTGTGCTTCCCGCTATAACCTGGCGTCTTTACGTGCTTGCGTTCTTGCGTCATTGCGTTCGCATTGTAATTTGAATACAATTGCTGCTACTTATCTGTATGTGTGTGCGTGTCTAGGAGATTTCAGTGCTTTTCTAAGTACATGCTATTTCTGATAAATCGCTCGGAAAAGGGTCTCAGTGCGTTTTGGAGCTACAGGCGATTCACAAACGCGCTGTGGGCACAGGAGCTGGCGTCTTTCATTTGGTTTTGTTCAGAGACAAAACGAGCGATATGTCGCCGCGATTTGCTTTTTAAAAACGTTGGCGACAAATCGTCCAGTGTGTCCTTACCCTAAAGGGGTGGTTCACCTTTAACTTTTAGTATGTTATAGAACGGCCAATTCTAAGCAACTTTTCAATTGGTTTTCATTATTTTGTTTTTTCTAGTTTTAAAGGTATTTGCCTTTTTCTTCTGACTCTTTTGACTTTGAAATGGTCGTCGCTGACCCCTCTAAGAAGCAAATGCTCTGTAAGGCTACAAATGTATTATTTTTGCTAATTTGTATTTCTCATCTTTCTAGTAAGGTCCTCTCCTATTCATATTCCAGTCTCTTCTTCAAACCAGTGCATGGTTGCTAGGGGTATTTGCACCCTAGCAACCAGATTGCTTAAAATGCAAATTGAAGAGCTGCTGAATAAAAAGCTAAATAACTCAAAAACCACAAATAATAAAAAATGAAAACCAATTGCAAATTGTCTCAGAATATCACTCTCTACATCATACTAAAAGTTAACTCAAAGGTGAATAACCCCTTTAAGGGGTAATATGATAACTATGTATTAATAGGGTTGCCACCTGTCCGAGTTTAACCCAAACAGCCTGGTATTTGAAAGGGCTGTCCTGGTGAAACTTTCCTGTCCAGATTTCCAAATAAGGAAATCCGGACAGTACGAACATGTCATCATCCATCCTGCCTCCCCTGGGCCGAGCCAAGCCGACCGGGCGCCATAGGCAACCTGGCCTGCAAACTCGCTCCCACACGCAATGTGTCATTAAGGGGGGCAGTAACAGAGGGGAGGGACAGAGTTGGGAGGAGAAGTAGTAGAAGGGAGGGCCGGAGTGGGGAGGGAAAGCGGCAGAAAGGAGGGACAGAGTTGGGAGGGGAAGCGGCAGAGGGGAGGGCAGGGAAAGTGGCAGAGAAGAGGGTCAGAGTTGGGAGGGGAAGCGGCAGAGGAGAGGGACAGAGTTGGGAGGGGAAGTGGCAGAGGGGAGGGACAAAGTTGGGAGGGGAAGCGACTACAAACTAGAGGTAGGCAAAACAGGTACCTGCACAATGCCCCCCTATTGTTGCGCCATAGGCAGGTGCCTATTCCGCTTACCCCTAGTTCTGGCCCTGTGCCTCCCTGCCCGTTTTCTGGCCCCAGCAAAGGTGGCAACCCTATGTATAAATATATAAGGGGATCATATAATAGTCTCTCTAATGCTTTATTTACCAGTAGGTCCTTCCAGCTGACACATGGGCACCCATTCAGAAGAGGTTCCGCCTAAATATTCGGAAGGGTTTTTTTACAGTGAGAGCTGTGAAGATGTGGAATACTCTCCCTGAATCAGTGGTACAGGCTGATTCATTAGATAGCTTTAAGAATGTGCATATACGTATTTGCTGCATTGTCTGCTGGTGACGTAATCAGCGTCGGACTGGGGCTGCCACATCAGGGTCCCCCCGCGGGTCACTCCAGACGCAAATCCCTACAAGCCCCCTGCCTAGGGTTGCCACCTGGCCGGTAAGTATGATGCTTGATACCAATGTTATTAATAGGAAAAAACGTCAAGAATGTAGGAAGGCCGGTATTTTTATCCAGAAAGGTGGCAACCCAACCCCTGCCCCAGCAAATTCCTCCCTGTCCTTAACATGCCCCACCTCCGGTCACACGCCCGCCTACCTGCTTGTGCATCACAAAGGGGAAGTCAGAAAAGGAGTGCAGGAGGTCAGGATCTGCCAGCTGCAGGAAGCGGGTCTGGGCTGGCGGAGCCTGCGAGAACTGGGGCCCACCAGGGTGTTTTCCCGGTGTCCCGTCAGCTCAGTTCAAACCTAAACGTAATTACGCTGTGTATATAAATTGCTTTTCCGCTTGGCTTTTTTTCCCACAACAGATTATTAAAATCCTCCTGAGAGGAATTGTGGGGAATGAGGAAAACCAGACATGCATGATGGGAAAAGAAAACTACAGGCTGAAAAACGCTCATTATAATGCACATGTGCAGTGTCGGACACCAGGGGCCCACCCAAAAACCTTAGACAGGGGTCCACTCTCAGTACTAATATTCTTCATCTCCTCAATCAACCTCTATTCTCCTAGTCTGTTTTTTTTTTATACTATAATCAATTATTCCATCTATTTAGCCTCTTTGTTCTCATAGAAATAGGGAATGGCCATGAAATAGGCCAAAAGTTTAGCAGCATGAGGGCCCACTGACACCTGGGCCCACCAGGAGTTTTCCTGGTATCCAGGTGGGACAGTCTGACACCTGACGAAGGGGTACGCCCCCGAAACGTTGTTTCCTGTTTGGCATTGACAATAAACACGGGTTATGAACCCTTAAGCATTCGTGTGCTGGAGTTTCGTCTTATTGACCAGTCTGACACTGCACATGTGGGTTCATTGGCGTATTTACACTAGACCTCATGTTTTTAAAAACGCAAGGTAAAAACACTCCATGTGGCCTCACCCAAACAGGAAGAAGTGTGGTAGTAAAAGACAGAGCTCTGTCCATTCATTGGCTGATGTAACCAAGAGTGAACTGTGTGCATGTACTTAGTACTTAAAATGGCAGTTTTCTATTTAGGATTATCCAATGGCACGTACTACTAGAAATGTATATTTTTAAAAAATGGTTTATTTAGACAAAGCTGTGTTTTACATATGGGCTGTTTTATGTGAAATATTTTTATAGAGACCTGCAAAGTTCAGTGGTATAGTTTCCCTTAAAATGATATATGTGGAGCCCTAGCTTGTGTGTAAAGAAACAAGAACGTTTATGGAACTTATATAGCTGTTAGTTTCAAATTGCCACATTTGCATGAAGTTTTTCATGGTGCATTTCTACCATCATTATTTTAACAGGGTACTTACAGGCCTTACTAGAGAGGTCTGGGTTTGTTGTTATTAGTGTTATTCTAATTATGTTCTTTTTATCCCTAAACTAAATATATAGTTCAACTAATGTTATAAAACATCCTACACAGAAATATAAAAGTGCACAGAGAGTTCACACCCATAAGAGCTTAATTTGTAATTTTCTCCCTTCTGCATATGACTGCACTTTTGAAAAGAAAAGCGTGTTCAAGAATTGCAAAGAACAGGGTTCCACCCAATACAGGAACTTAGGCTCCGTACAAGTATGTCCCATATCTGGATAATATTATCATTAATAATACTGTACCATAATATAGAATAACAGTAAATGTTTATCTAAGACTTTGCAGAGGTAAAAACTGTTTCACAGAGCTACATAGAAACACCCTCTAAAGATTTCAGCTGTGTTACAGTTCCCTAAGGACGGGCTCTACCACATTTTATCAGAGGAAGTCTCGGATACCACCTAATCTGTGCAGCATGTTCCCCACCTTATGAAACCCCTCATGTTAGGAACTCTGTAGTCCAGATGTGTGTTGAAAGGATGTCATCTTGATTGTCTGATCAATGGAACCTTCCCTGATCACCCAATGTAGAATCTTGTAAACATCAGGCTCTTTCTGGGGAGGACCAACTAACCTTTTTATTACTGGTGCCAGCTTGCTCTTGCCAATCAGGAGTAGTCAATGTTTTTCTTTTTCACTCACATAATTTTGTATTTTGTTCTGATTAGCTGGACACCCAGCATTATAGCTTAGGTCAGTGGTGTCCAAACTTTCTGCAACAAGGGCCAGATTTGGCTCAGTGGCAGCCTCCAACAAGAACTAGCGCCTAGTCAGTGACGTCATGACTTTGCGAAGAAGATAAAATGAACTGTTCTCTACTCCCATTTTCGGGAGCGAAAAAAAGTACCGGATCCTGGGTCAGGGTGGCTAGTGCCACAGTTTTTAAACAGTCAGAGCTGAGCAAGTGGTATGTTTTGGCTTATACTGTATAGGTGGCCATAGACGTAACAATTACGATCTTCTGCCGATATCGGTCGGCTCTTTTTCCACCATACACACAACGAATATCGGACGAAAATTCGTTTTGTACGATATTATCTGTGCGTCTATGGCCACCTTAAGGCCGCCCTAGGCCCGGGCCTAGACGGCCTCTCCCCAAATCCAGGCCTGCCCATGAATGGGCGATTCTTTGTTTAAGGCTGCAGGCCAGTGTAAATTTGAAAATGGGCCACAATTGGCCCACGGACTGGACTTTGGATATGCCTGGCTTAGGTGCAGCTACATTTCCTCTGTTTTCTCTGGTGTCCGCTACTGCAGTGATATGTTGTTTAATGGCTACATGCTGTCCTGTAAGGGGTTCTGTCCTGTAAGGGGTTCTGTCTTGGTGGAGTAATTATTAGTTCCATAACTGTTGCTTTATTTCCTAATATTCTCATTTGTTTCTGGCTGGGGTAGGCTCCTTGTTCCCGTTTCTGGCCATTATAATTTCTAGCCCAGCAGGGCTGCTTCATCAACTACAGTGTTAGGTGGCATCACAAAGAATGCCAACACCATTTGGCACTTGCAGGTGGATGAACCAGTTGTAAAAAGCAAAAAGTCTTAAAGTGGACCTGTCACCCAGACATAAAAAGCTGTGTAATAAAAGTCCTTTTCAAATTTAGCATGAAATCCAAATGTTTCTTTTTATTAAAGCATTCATAGCTGTTGTAAACTCATTTAAAAATTTCAGCTGTCAATCAAGTATTGGCTGCCCCTCCTCTATGCCTTAGTCTTACTGGTAAAGAACCACAGTTACTGAAATATAAAACAGTGGGAGCACCCAGTCATGTAAAACTTTCTTTTCATATTGTGTAGAATCATAATTAATCATTCATTAATCTTAGTTTAAAAAAGTTAAAAAAAATTATGTTGTTTGTATATACACAGGAGAAAATGCAACACATTTGTTTTGTTGGCATTTTTTCTCAGAAAATGATGGCAATAAAATGCCAGGAATTACTGACTGTTGAAACTTGTTTATACTGTACATATAAAAGGGATCAAAGTCCTTCCTTTTAAAGTTATTAGGAAATTAGTTATTAGAAAATGGTGACCATTTCTACTAAAATAGTAAAAACACTTGTCACTGCTTCCCATGGCATAGCTGGACGCTACTAAGAACAATATGGAGCAATCCTCTTTTTCATTCTTCACATGGGTGCACAAGGGCATGGGAGTGTAAAGTTGAACTTTAACAAAAGAGCCAGCCTTTTCACGCTACCATGCATGCTTTTCTTTTTCTTTAAAAATGTACATATACCCATATGGCTGATATTTCATTTAAGACATTTCATACTCCAATGAGTAATCTATTAGGTCCTGGTTATGCATGTATTATTCTTAATGTCTAGAAAATATGTAGGTGCTTTTTTCTTTAATCTGTTTGATTAGATAGCATTGCATTGTGAAGGAAAATGTATTTGTGCACCTTGGTACAAATTTTGTATGTATTTTCAGTTTGAGACTTTTCTTATAATTAAGGGCTAAAATATCAATAAGTTCAAAACCATGATATGTTTTGTTGGCCACTGAGATGAGCATACTCTAGGAAACTATAGTGTACATATGTTGTCTCGTGTGTGATTTGTAAGAATGAAGAGAAAGTCAACCGGTTGCACACAGATTCCTATGGTATACACATTTAGGGTGGAGAATGCAATCTTGTTCTAATAAAATTAGCTCATATCAGTCATTTTTTTCTCGGCTGTGCCTTTGATAATAATATTTAGCTTCTTTTTATAGGAAAAATGACTCATTTCACATTCCATGCTAATGAAAGCATCTTACACTGAGCTTATGCCAACATATCTTTTTCATAAAATTCTGATTGTGTGATAGGGAGATTCTTTTCAGATGGCACTTTTGTGCAGTGTTTAAAAAAGCTAAACAATAATTCATTTATTTTAGGAAACTGGAGTATGTACAGGTTTTGCTTGTTAAGGCTTGGGGCACATGGGGTGCTTTGATCAGCACAATTCTCTTGTAAAGAGCCACAATGATCAAGATGCCTTTGACTAGCAACCTTTAGAATGGAAAATGTACTGCCCATGACAGATGTTAGCAATTGCAGACAGCAGTTTCTCAGGAAAGCATTACAGAGAGATCTAACAGTACCAGGGTCTGTCATAGGCAGCTCATGAACAGGGAGAATATCCCCCTGAGACATTATTGTTCCTGTCACACTCTGTGGCTTTAATAAATGGATTAAGTACATTGCAGCTCTTCATGTGTGTGGCTTTATTTGCATAGTTAAGTGGTTCTACATGGTTAATGCCCTGCTAGACATCTAGGAAGTTATAGTACTTTTTAAAAGGTTGTGTGATGAGAGTGCTTCACTCAGTGGTACACAGGCAGCTTGGTCCCCAGAAATAGCTGTGAGAATATAAGGGTGTTTTAAAGGTGTGGCTCAATTTTCAGACATTAATTCACTATGCAGTCTAGTTTTTTTAATTAAAAAAAGTCACCTTACTTATATTCCTGCCACCTCTGCCAGCTAGGTTGGGGACCTTGCAAACTGGTAAAAAATGTTTCGTTATGACTTTCTCCTAAGTTAGGGAACTCACTCAAACGCACATTGCTATGGTATATGTGTAAGATGTGAATAGAACAACCTGCTGTTTTCCTTCATTTAGTTGAGGATAAACGTCATAAAGGAACACATCTTACCAGTCTGCATGGTTGATGACCTAGCTAATAATATCCTAGAGCCATTGACATTTCAAGCTCTTGTTTTTTTTTTATCTTACATTTAGGCATCATGGGTTTTGAATAGACACAAAATCAAGTAAACTGGAACTATTTTAAAGCCGCACTGGGCTGTTTTGGGTGCTTTAAACTATGTAATTTTCTTTACTGTAAAACCTGGAGTAGTGCAGTAAAGATACACATCACTCTTCCATTGTGTCCTTGTTCCTATCACTTAAAGGACAAGGGAAGCCCCAAAAAACCAGGCAATAGTCCCCTAAAGCCTCTCACCAAACGCTATATTCATTTTGTATTAAACTGCAGCCATCCTCAGAAGTGCGGTCTTTTTTCAAAAATTTGTGCTCCCGAATTACTTCCACTGATGTTATTGTACACCTCAGTGGAAGTTCACCTCGTTCATCTGTGCATGTGAGCGAGCCGATGATTCAGGAGCTCTATATTTTGTGCGCCTGCACAGATTTTCAGATAGCTGATGTGTGCATATGATATGGTCTTGGTCTTTCAGCAGGACCACAGTTGATGAATGTGACGTCAGCTATGTAATGGAAAATGTGAACCTGCGGCAGTGTTACTGAAAGAATGGAGCATTTTTAGGAGTGCTTGGTAAGTGTCTATGGGATTTCTAATGTGTCCTAACACATGGACAATTGTCTTGTTTAGGGTTTCCTTGTAATGACAAGATGCCAGGACAACAAAATGAGATTGCAAGCTGTTTGGGGAGTGCAAAATACTTACTCTGCAGTTGTGTCAGACTGGCACCAGTATAAATGGAGAAGGACCATAATCAAGTTCAATACATTGTAAATTCGATTATTACATACCTATGGCTAAAAAAAACCTACCTTTGTAACTCCTGTAACAAATAGACCTGTTGGCTTTTGTAAGTGAATGCGTATGTAGTGAGCTGTAAAATGTCACAGCAGGTGTTATAACAAATGCTCATAAATAATGCAGTGCAAGCAACAGGTCTTTGTAATATAATACACTAAATCTGAATGACAGTGTTAAAGGTAAGTAATGGTTTGCTAAATAACTTTCCTTTTTGTAAAACAGGTTTTTTAAATATTTTAGTGGCTTTTTAAAAATGAATGCAGTTAAGCACTGCCATATTCCCTGTAAAAGCTCAGTCATTTCATGTTGGCAGGGGTTTGCTCTAATTACAATTACAACTCAACAAAACTCAGATTCAACAAAAGAGCAGATGTCAGTTGCCCATACAGTTGTTAGATCATTTTGGGGTTTGTTGTTTTGTTTGCCTTTCAGTGGCATTAAAAACACAAATGTGAATTGTTGTCTGTTTCTGCTTCTTTAGCTCTACCTTCACCTTATGTTTTATTCGTTCTGTGCTCTTTCCTAGCATTTTCAGCACAGTCCTTTTGTTAATAACATTACACTGATTTCTTTAAAAACAGATTATAAATGCCAGCGCAATGATACTAATTTTACTAACCCACAGCTAGAACTAGGTAAGGCAGACAGAAGAAGTATGCCTCTTCTGCCTGTTCCAGCCCTGATACCCTTATACAGTATGTTTTATGACATTTGCAAATACAGAGCACACATGCAAGCTATTTAATTCTGCCCATTGTATTTGGAGGACTTCCCATGCTCAAATGAGGATCAGTACTAGATGTAAGGGATGCTTGACTTCACCAGCAGATAACATGTTAAGGAGGGTATAATAAGGGCAAGAAAGAAAATAGAAAACTAGAGTAGTAGGTACATGTGAAGTAACTCAATGCAAACAATAACAAAATTGGCCACAGTGCCCAGCTTTCATGGTATCTGAATGATCAACAAGTTAAATGGATGCATTCTATACAATCAAGCATACATGGGGATGGTAAGGTACTATTGCTGCACTCTTGGACCTTAAAGAAAGCACAGTGGAGCTGAGGCTCCTCTTAATTCCTCAGCAGAAGACATTTATTTTTGCACTGATCCAATATGATCACAGGATGGTATGTAGTTTGGACAGTTTAACTGTAATTCAATAGGATCACAGACTGGTATGTATTTACTGGACCAATAAAAGCTAATGGCTGTTTTTTAGAGGGTCAGACATTTGGTAAAAATTAAACCAGTGCTGGATATCCAGCTAGCTGTTGTTGATCTAAAGCTCCCAGTATAGCTTAACAGTTAAAATATGCCAATAGATGTTGGAGTTGGAGTTAGGTAACAGCTGAAGGCCTATAGGTTGGATGTCTCTGATCTATTGTTTCCCTTTAAATTGCAGTTTAAACAAAATAACTTTTGGGAGCATCACTGAAACTCCATTTATTGGCAACAGCTCTTTCAGTGATAAGACCTAGCTAGCACTGCTTGACTTCTATACCTAGTTTCTGTTGCTAGAAAGAAAGGCAGAGTTGGAACAAAAGACCCCCTACTATTCATATACTGGGAATAAAGCTGTGTCAGAAGTCAAATACACACCAACTCTGTTTTCCTTTCACAGCCATAAAATGACTTGGTCCAATAGCAAATAACTAGCAAAAAAAAAAGGTCTCAGCTGACTCTAGCAGGTCATCTCTTCCTAGAAAGATCAAATATTTAAACCGTCTCAGTGGATTATAAATCTGTGTGCTTTGATTGTATGTGTTTGTGATTACCTGGAGTTAATGATACTCCAAAGAGATATGTTTGGTGCACCAAGGTCCATGCTCAGAAGCTCAGTATTAGTGTGCTTATTATTTGCTGTCATTTAACCATTATCAATAAAAGTGTGATGTGACCTGTCAGTTATAAAAAAATGAGTGAAATTTGTGACCCTTTTCTTTTGAGAAATATTAAAAGGGAAATAAACTGTTCTAAAATATCTATCTATCTATAGATGTGTTGAGAAATGTAAACTAGCATTGCCATTGGTCATAAATAATGGCAGGTAATGAAGCGACAAGATGTAACATAGTAAGCAAGTAAGGTTGAAAAAAGACACATGTCCATCGAGTTTAACCTTTTTTCTTTTCTTTTTATTAACTACCTATCTGCCAGTTGATCCACAGGAAGGCAAAAAACCCATCTGAAGCCTCTCCAATTTGCCTCAGAGGGGGGAAAATTCCTTCCTGACTCCAAAATGGCAATCGGACTAGTCCCTGGATCAACTTGTACTATGAGCTATTTCCCATAACCCTGTATTCCCTCACTTGCTAAAAAGCCATCCAACCCCTTCTTAAAGCTATCTAATGTATCAGCCTGTACAACTGATTCAGGGAGAGAATTCCACATCTTCACAGATGGTTAGAAAAGAAAACAATAAGCGTCTATTTCCCATAGGAAGATCTTTTCAGAGAACCCAATTCCTTAGTCATTGTAGAAGATGATTCATTTTGGCAGTTTGTGTCACAGCAGCCTTGACAATTCACTTGTTCAACAGCGCCCCCTTGACACTAAACAGTACCACCATTAGGAATAACAAGGACCCATATTACTAATTAGCAGGGCCCTCCCCCAATTGGTCACCTGAACCTTTGGCTTGAGGGAGATGGCAACAAGTAGAATGGGCCCCAAAGGAAATAAAAGGGTTGCACATGTATGACCATCCCCTTAATTCACCCCACTTCTGATTATAATTCACCTAACACTGCACACTTCCTAAAACCTTGTCCCCTTCACAACCCATAAATTGCACTTTAACACTTCTTGAAACACCATCTGCCAATGACAGCACTACCACTCTTCCACCTATGATGGCAACCCTGACACTGAATGAAGGAACATGATGTACACAAGGGTCATTTGCTCAATCAGCAACAAAGGAACTCATTGCCAGTGCAAAGGTGCTTGAAATCACTCGAAAAAATGACGCCCATAGACTTGTATGGCGTTGTGTGTCAAAATAAAAAGACGCGCGGCAAAAAAAATTTCGCTGCGCGACAAAGTTTTTTGACGCCCATAGACTTTAATGGGCGTCAGCGACATTTTGCAGGCGCCAAATTTTTGGCGAAACTAAACGGGACAAATTCGCCCATCCCGAAGGCTAAGGCTACACAGGGTATATGGTTCACAGGCAAAGAAACGCGGACCATATACCTTGTGCGCTGCACCTTGAAAATGCCTGGAATGGCACATTTCGAGTCTGGAAATTTTTTTCTGAACTATAACACTTTATGGCAGATTTATCAAGGGTCCAATTTCGAGTTCCTGGGAGTTTTTTTTTTAAAAAAAAACTTTTTTCAAAAGTTTGCTTTTGAATCTGAGCTGCATGCTAAGTATCAACTGCAGTTATTTCTAATGCGCCCCCCTTCAAGTCACTGAGTTAGAGAGCTGAAAAGCAGGAAGTTAGGTTCTGTTATGTTATACATCCAGTCACTCCAGCCTTCATACATTATATTTCTGGCTAACTAACTATATTGGAAAAAAATTTTTTTGCAGAGCCTATCTATCCAATTTTTACACTGAACTGTTCTTTAAAGTAGAATTCAACTGTAAAGTAAAAAAAAACCTACCCCCCCACCCTACATAGACCCGCCTCCCTTCCCCCCAGCCTAGCTACTACCCCGGGCAAATGCCCCTAACTCTTTACTTACCCCTCAGTGCAGATTCTGTCCAGCGGAGTTCATTTACCATGTAGAAATACAGTCATATGAAAAAGTTTGGGAACCCCTCTCAGCCTGCATAATAACTCCACTTTCAACAAAAAAGATAAACTTTCAACTTTAAGGAATGTAATCAAGAAAAGGAAGGCCACAGGCACAGTTGCTGTTAAACCCAGGTCTGGCAGGCCAAGAAAAATACAGGAGCAGCATATGCGGAGGATTGTGAGAATGGTTACAGACAACCCAAAGATCACTCCAAAGACCTGCAAGAACATCTTGCTGCAGATGGTGTATCTGTACATTACACAAAAAATATCTGTATGGCAAGGTGATGAGTAAGAGGCCTTTCTGCACTTACACTATAAACAGAGTCACTTGTATGCGAAAGCTCATTTAGACAAGCCAAAAATGTAGTTATTTGGTCATAACAAAAAGTGCTTTGCATGGCGGAAGAAGAACACTGCATTCCAAGAAAAACACCTGCTACCTACTCTCAAATTTGGTGGCGGTTCCATCATGCTGTGGGGTTGCGTGGCTAATTCAGGGACTGGGGCCCTTGTTAAAGTCGAGGGACAGATGACTTCAACTCAATATCAACAAATTGTACAGGATTATGCAGTGGCGTAACTAGTTGTTACTGGGCCCCATAGCAAATTCAATTTAGGGCCCCAAAATATTTATAAGTTGGCCTATTTTACCAAGATATATTAAAATTGCTAATTAATTAGGGTCTCACTGGGCCCCTTACACTCCTGGGCCCCCCTGCAACCGCAGGGTCTGCTTCCTCTATAGTTACGCCCCTGGGATTATGTTCAAGCATCAGTCACAAAGTTGAAGTTACACAGGGGTTGGATATTCCAACTAGACAATGACCCTAAACACACTTCGAAATCTACAAAGGCATTTATGCAGAGGGAGAAGTACAATATTCTGTCCGTCACAGTCCCCCGACTTGAATATCATCGAAAATCTATGGGATGCTTTAAAGCAGGCTGACTATGCTCAGCATTCATCAAATTTAACTGAACTGAAGATCATAGGGATCACTGTATTGTCATCAAATGAAAGCTACTGTTTGTGTCCTACTGGATGATACATCAGCAGATTCAGGGTCCTGAGGTTTTTTACAATTCAGCAGCTACCAAGTCAGAAATAGTCTCATGCTCTCTACATGGTATTGCCATTGAGTATTGTGATGTAAACTCTCCCGGGGAAAAAAAGAATGTTTCATACAAAATGGAACCAGCACTCCACAGGCAAAGGCTTGGCTGTGTAATGTTCCTAACTATTTAGGCAAATATCTAACTAGGGATTCTGTGACCTGTGTCAGCAATTTTAATGTTGTGCTGCATTGTAGGCTCTGGCTTGGAGCCAAAGAATAATCTGCAAACATCTGTTTTTTTCATTACAGCACTGAGATCTAACATCTATTATACCATGTATTAAGTGCTATAATGGAAAATTATCACAGGTCACATAAAATAGACCATATTTTACAACTTTTGTATATAAAGTTATTTAATAAAAATATATTTTTAAATTGTAAGTATTACAGTGCTTACATGCTAGATTACATCAGCCAATGAATGAATGTCTTTTACTCTCAAACTGATACAGTTAGTAAATATTCTTATCTCATTTCTATTGTGTGTTATGTGAGGGACCACAGGGTTGCCTTGAGGATTAGACCATACCCTGAACAACCCAAACTGAACCCTCGATCCAATATGACCAGGCAATTGGTGGCAGCCCACAGAATGCAGAAGACCACAAAATGGTTGCAAGTAAAAGTTGCAATAAAGAAATATATTGCTGTGTATATGCCAAGATTCTTTCACGGGTCACATAGGATATAAATATCTACATATTCGTTAAAAACCCTTTTTTTATACTCAGCTGGGTTTCTGCTAAAAAAAATTTATTAGCAGTAGCAGTTAGTAGAAATAGTTAGTATAATTAAAGCTGGCTCTATACAGAATGATTACCAAAAAAGCAACTTTGACCATAATGAGGAGAGAATATTCAGTTTCTGTAGCTCTATGATACCACATGAAAGGGCAATGCAGAGTTACTAGCCAAGGAATGAAATTGGGTCATAAATGAGCCGGTTCTTTCATGAAGACTTGCCCACAATACCTAGCTGTGTATGAGTATCTTATCCCTAGCAATCCCACTTAGGCCTTTTTAAGATGGTCTGATCTTACCCCCATCTTTCTTCCCTTTGTGTAACAGCTTGAGTCTCTGCATCTGCTCATATGTACTGTATATCATCCTTCTCTCCACCCATGACTTATGCACACTGGCAACTTTTGATAGATTTAACTTGCATATAGAAAATTCTAGCATTCTTTGATTTGCATTCCAGTTGGATAAATGTCTATGCTGTGTTTTAAATGAAACTGGATCTACATAGCCCTAACTCCAAAGACCATGAGCCCTAATGTACACAATCAGTTCTCCGCCTTAAAGGAACAGTTCAGTGTGGGTAAATAGACATGCTGTGTAAAATAAAAAAGCTTTCCAATATAGTTAGCAAAAATGTGATCTATAAAGGCTGAGTGAACAGATATCTAACATAATAGCCAGAACATATTTGTTCAGTTAGTTTAAGCATATAGATCAAGAGCAAAAGAATTTCAATGGCTACACTAAGGGGCCGATTCACTAACTTCAAGTGAAGGATTCGAAGTAAAAAAACTTAGAATTTCGAAGTGTTTTTTGGGCTACTTCGACCATCGAATGGGCTACTTCGACATTCGACTACAACTACGACTTCGAATCGAAGGATTCGTAGTAAAAATCGTTCGACTATTCGACCATTCGATAGTCGAAGTACTATCTCTTTAAAAAAAACTTCGACCCCCTAGTTCGCCATCTAAAGGCTATCGAAGTCAATGTTAGCCTATGGGGAAGGTACCCATAGGCTTGCCTAACTTTTTTTGATCGAAGGATATTCCTTCAATCGTTGGATTTAAATCCTTCGAATCGTTCGATTCGAAGGATTTTATCGTTTGATCAAAGGAAATATCCTTCGAACGTTCGATCGAACTATCTGCGCTAAATCCTTCGACTTCGATATTCGAAGTCCAAGGATTTTAATTCCTAGTCGAATATAGAGGGTTAATTAACCCTCGATATTCGACCCTTAGTGAATCGGCCCCTTAATTTTAAACGCTTAAGGGCATAAATTGTGCCATAACGTTGTCCTACTGTGGTACACTAGCCTCTAAATATATTTTGTACCATACATTAATAGTGCTACACAAAAGGTTAAAAGTGTAGAATTATTTTTTACACCCTCTAATACAAAATCCAAGAGAGAACTGCTTGCACTGACACAGTAAAAACAAATATCAAAATTTGCATGATGAAGTGCTGTAAGATAAGCCCTGACATAATAACATTATTATTAATAAGTATTTATACTGTGCCAACACATTCCTCAGCGCTGCACAAGGGAAGGGTTATATACCGAAAACTGATCACATACAAATACTGACCGCTACAAGAGATAACGAGGGCCCTGCTCATTAGAGCTTATCACTCTGTTGCTGGCTTTCTGCTACTATCAGCTCAAATTATAGTCTGAATGGAAACAACAAAAAGTGACATCATTGTGTCTAAGTGGCTTTTCCTGGCCTTTATACACCCTCTAATCAGTGCTAGTACTGGTGGTAAATCAGAGCCCAAAGGATGTGCTTTATTGTTACTGTGCCAAAAAACACACATACATCAGACTGGCCGCCCGTGAAGAGTTAATGGTGAGCATTCATTTGGTTGCCTTTATTTGTCATGGGATGGAACTGTTTGTTATAATGTTGCTGTTTGTCACTTTAGCGTTTTTTGTAAATGCTTTAGAAATGTTAATATTGCTGAACTTTGAAAGTAAGAATGTGTTACCATACATTTCCCCCACCCTAGGTCACTCTGTTCTTATCAAGACCATAAAGATAAAGGACTTGCAAAAAACTGCTCTGGCTAAGTGAGCTCATGTTAAGCACATAGTGAAGTTAGCGAAATGTTAGGAACCCAAAAAAACCTGAAAATTTCTCCCAAATCATTTCTTAGGTGATAAAATCTCATAGGGGCAAATTCACTAAAGCGCAAAGCGCGTAATAGCGCAAATTCGCCAGCGTGACGTCATTTCGTTACTTCGCAGATTTACTAACGGGCGCTGGCGTAAATTCGCTAGCAAAGTGGACCTACTCTAGCGCTACTTCGCACCCTTACGCCAGGCGAAGTTGCGCTATGGTGAAGGGTCAACGTAACTACGCTAATTCACTTACTTGCGCATTTTACTGAACGTTACCTCTTGCGCCAGACTTGCCTTCACCACCTCAGACCAGGCGAAGTGCAATAGAATAGATAGGATTGCTTCAAGAAAAGTTTACATTTTTTCTAAGTCCCAAAACCGCTGCCGTCTTTTCCTTTTTTTAGGGTTGATAAGCTGAAAAAGATCATAATTTTTTTTTGGGGGCACCTTCTTTCCCCCTTACATTTCCTAACATATGGCACCTAAACTATACAGTGGGCACATGTATAGGGCAAAATATCAACTCTATTTTATTTAATGAAGCTTTCCCAGTCTTGTGTAGTGTAATGTATTTGCTGCTACATACGTCCATTCAACTTTAACTTGCCGCAGTATGCAAATTAGGCATCGCTAGCGTAACTTCGCTTTGCTTGACAAATTCACGCTAGCATAAATTCGCTACCGTTCGCCTCCCTGAGCGCAACTTTGGATTTTATTGAATTAGCGGCACCCTGGCGAAGTGCGGCGAAGGCGTCGCTAGCGCATTTTCACTGCTTAGTGAATTTGCCCCATAGTATGTGCATAGAAACTCCCAATGTACCTGGAGAAGCTGTGAACCACAACAATTTCTTTGCAGAGTCGAGCGATTTCTGTAGAAGCACCACAGATGACCTGCCCTTGGATTTTCAGAGCAGAACCACAAGATAAGATTGGTGGTTGAACAAAGATTATTCTTTGAACAGGCCAAGAAGATACTGTATATCTGCTACTGAGCGTTCCATTAGGGCAGGGACACACGCTGCGATTTGGGAAGAGTAGTCGCCCAGCGACAAATCTCCTCTTCTTTGGGGCGACTAATCTCCCTTAACTGCCTCCTCTGCCTTCCTGTCGCTAGAATGTAAATCACCGACGGAGTGGCACTTGGATCGATTCGTTTTGCGAAGAGTTTTTTCCCCCTCATTAGAGTTTTTGACATTCAGATTTTTCCATTAACACGCAAGCATTGGAAATTGAGTTTATCCAAGGTAGAAAAACCCTCACACAACTCACAAATTTAATTCTTGATAAATATGCCCCTAATTGTCCAGTATGTGTGACTATAACTTAAAATAAGAGGCATTGGGGGAAATGCAATAAAATTCGCAAAGAGCAAAACTTTGTAATATTCTTCGCTATACTTTTATTGCATTGCAGATTTTAATTGCAAATCTTTAACACCTGCTCGTTTCGTTAAAAATTTTGTTGCAAAAAAATGATCCTGCGATTGCAAAATTTCATTACATACACTACGAAAGACATTGTAGTGTCACAAACATTGCAAGGAAGTTGTTGAGGTCTTTAATCAGTCAAAAATGGTGCAAACATGTCACTGATGTTCACAAAGGTGTTTGCAAATGTTTTTTGTGTTAACAAAATACAATACATTCCCTCATTTGTGCTTTTGCAAATTTTGGTTGTTGTGAATGTTTTTATAGTTGTATGTATGTACAGTATATATATATATTATTTGTATAGTACTACTTATGTATGCAACACTGTACAGCAGAACAAACAGGGGTCATTACAATAATAAATACAAAGGACAAGAGGAAGGAGATTCCTGCCCTGCAGAGTTTACAATCTAAATGGGTGGGTAACTTACGGACACAAATAGGAGTATATTAAAGGGGTTATTTATCAAAATCCAATTTTTTATGAACTAAACCCTAAAAATTAATTTGGCTAAAAATGGCATATTTAAATACTGAAGTTATTGCACCAACCTAACGTTTCAGCTTCTCAATAGCAGCAATAATCAAGCACTTCAAATTGTCACAGGGGGTCACCATCTTAGAAAGTGTCTGTCACACTTACACGCTCAGTGGGTTCTGAGCAGCTGTTGAGTAGCTAAGCTTAGGGGTCTTCACAAATTATCAAGCAGAAAATTAGGTTGCTACAGGGCTGATTATTAAATGTTGATGCTAGTTGCACTGGTTTCTGTGCAGCCATGTAGTAATTATCTGTATTAATTAATAATCAGCCTTATATTGTGACATTTATAGATCTTCCCTGCTAAAGGGCTGTGGTTCCCTTGGTACAGAAGCCCAAAACATAATGGAAGACATTTCTGGCTACTTCTTTAGTTAAGCTTTAGTTCTCCTTTAAAAGCTGGGCAGGGGTGTGTGGCTTGTAACAAATGATCTGTGCTACATACACATGTAGCGCTATATAAATAAAAATATACATACATATTAAACCTCACAGCATATAGCACAGAATAAGCTCAAGCTTGTTAGTGGTTGTTTGGTGAGTGCAGAAGTTCTTTTCTTTTTATGAATTACAGATCAGATAAAAATCTTAAAAATCCAGAACTTTATACCAAAACATTAGTAAAAGTCACATAACTGGTTTTTAGAAATATACCAAGTATGAATAGCACATACCTCAGCGAACACTTTTAGCAAACATGTAGGTTATCACACACACTCGACCCTGCACTAGAACATAATAGTATTCATAATATAACTGGAATGTGCAAAAAATGCCAACTGCCCTCAAGTCACAATAAAAAAAGAGAAAAACACAATATTTTTAAGAACCCTTGTATGCATTCTACAAGGTGCCTGAAATGTCACTTACACCATAAATTAAAAACAATAACATAGCATATACTGTATGTTGCTGACAATAGTTGTTTACAATTATATTGCAAAAACACTTGCTGAAGTCTCATATGTTAGTAGTAGTTTCTCACGTGAGTTAGAAATGTCACTTATAGGAATGACAAGTATGCCCTGTGCACTGCCACCTCCAGGTCCAATGAGCAGCAGCTTTGAGACATTGCACATGTCTATATACATTAGCTGGTTTTCTCATCAGAGAACTCTCATTGGATTAATTCACTGAAATGTGATGGGGCAGGATAACGATTCCTTAAAACCCAGCTGTGCTCGAGGGCCAGGACTAGGGGTATGCAGGCAAGAGGTACGTTCCCAGTGCCCACGGCCGCTTCTGCCATGAGGCATGGTGAAACCCTGCAAAAAGCCGCCTCTTGTAACTTTAAGAGCCAAACTTCCGGGTTTTAACCCGGAAATTCGGCTCCGCTAGTGCAAAGAGCGCTCTATCGCTCAATGCACTAGCGATACTGCCCCCTGAAACCCGATCCGATGCTAATTTTTAAGCGCGGAGCGGGAGAGGAGGGGGGCGGCATCTGGGCTGCTGCCTCAGGCGGCAGCAGCCCCAGAATCGGCGCTGCCAGCGCCTGCCCTAAATGTTGTGCACTAAGCAGAAGTGCTGTCATTTTTTTGTGGTCCCATACATGCAAGGTGCATCTTTTTCCCTCCAAATATCCAGTTTTCCTCCTTCAGTGTTTTTAACACTTAACTCAAAGACTACCTCTGGGAACACCTGGTTAACACCTTAAATGGGAACTGGCACTTATATAACAGTGTAACAAACTGTAACCTACAGCACCTTAATACCCCTCTGAATTGTGTCTGTATGTTACCCTCCCATTTAGACTGTAAGCCCTACGGGGTAGGGTCCTCTAGCCTTTTGTTTCCTTGACACTGAGCACTTAATCTGTATTGTAATTATATTTTATATTTATGTGAATTGTATTTCTAATATTGCACTTATTGTTACTTTGTTACTACTAATTTATTGTTTTTCTGTACAGTGCTTTGCCCTCAAGGAGCGCTATACAAATAAAAATATTTATACATACAATGGAATGGGGCCCACCGTTTATGCAGCTCAGTACAAAGGGTGATAAATTTGAATTTCTACATTATAGAAAAAATTTGTTAAAAATAATATTGGCTTCATCTGTATCATTTATAATCTTGTCACAGATAACAGACAAAAACATTTCTAGTCAGGGTTCCCAGGGGAAGTTAGTAACTTTGCTCAATGTTAAACAGCAACTGGAGAATAAAGGTATTTTCTGAAGAATTGGGTATAGAGCATTAGTGCCCCCTGATGGTAAAACAATATAATGTTTCTTCCTTTTTAAAGTAAATAAATATTTAAAACTTCTAATAAAAATCTTATACATTTTTTTAAAATATCTTGTAAAAATATAGACTTTTCCTCCTGCTGCTTTCTCAAAGTGGGAGTTCACAAAAAAGAAAAGCCATGTATCAATATCTACCAGACTAATCTGTCAAAGTCAACAAGGCAGACAGAGTTCACCTACTTATTAAACAACATGTGTTGCTGTATTACACCAGCATACCTCCCAACATTTTGTAAGTAAAAAGAGGGACAACATTTTTTTCGCACATAGAACAGCAACATTTTTGACCACGCCCCTTTCTGTGGCTACACCCCCTAATTACCATGTTCATTTTACAAAATTTGGCAGGTAATGAGTTTGAAAATATTTCTCCTTATCTAAACTGTTTTTTTGCGTCTCAAAATTGTTACAAAGTATCTTATTTGCACCTGTTAGCTGTTCTGTGGTCTCTGCTAAAAGCCAATTAAGTGAGAAACTTTGTTTCTTTTTCTGGCTGTTCAGTGCAGAGAAAATAGGGACTTTCCAGTACAAATGAGGGACTGCAGGTTGAGCTGTCAAAGACTGTCCCTCCGAAAAAGGGACAGTTGGGAGGTATGCACCAGATGTCATCCAAGATATTACAATTTTTACGAAGTTTACTAAAACTTGAAATTTTCTCACTATTTTAGTAAAACAACTCCCATCCACAATATTGCTTTTTGGCAAACCCAGAAAAAAGTTTTTTCCTCTCCAGAAATATGTACCATTCTCAGAACAGGACACAAAGTCTTGGAAAATGCAGTCTTTTAGCAGACACGACTTTCAATTGAGCAAGTGCCATCACTTCTCAGGCCAGAGCCAGCAGATTTTGGTTGAATGATACAGAAGAAGCTTTATATACTGATGCAGAGAGAGATAAGCAATAGATATGGTATAGAAAGCCAGAGATACTAATTATTTTACTGTAAAATAATCTATGGATATCATCAAAGTGGCATCTAGATCCATAAATTTAGCAATAGTAGCTAGAAGGTATTTGAAGCTCAGGCATGATCTGCAGACTAACAGTCCCTGTCATGCTAAAGGGGCAAATGGTGGAGTTTTGGGTGGATCAGGGGCATAGACATTCATGTGTATGGGGCCCACTACTTCAGACCGCAACCATGCTCAGTACTCTAGGTTGGTGGATGAAGGTTAGCAGTCTGGACGTTCTAAAATCTTGGGAGCTAACACTAGTTCTACAAGCTTTGACATCTCATCCCTTCTGTTTAAATTTATTTTTGCATGTTTTAACTTCAGCTACAAGAGTGAGCAAAATGTGCTTGTTAAATTGAAAATGCACAATGAATTATGTGTAAAAAAAACTGATCACACAGACTGCTGAAAAGTTTACTTAAAGTGGAACCGTCACCCAGACACAAAAATCTGTATAATAAAAGTCCTTTTCAAATTAAACATGAAATCCATTTTCTATTTTTTATTAAAGCATTCATAGCTGTTGTAAACTCATTAAAAAATCTCAGCTGTCAATCAAATATTGTCTGCCCCGCCTCTATGCCTAGGCATAGAGGCGGGGCAGACAATTACTTTCACTTTCCATTCAGTACTTCCTAGATGTCACTGCTCTCCCCACATTCCCCCAGTTCTCTTCACCATTTAATTGTGTAGCCAGGGCATGGGAATGGACATCAGGTCCCCCATTCTGGTGCACAAACAAGATTCTGAGATGATACAAGGCTTATCTTAATAACAATGTCCACAAAATGGCTCCTGCCTGCTTGCTATAATTATGAATTCCCAGACTGATGGAAACAAGATTCAAATAAATTATATAGTGTAATTAAAGTTCATTTTGCTTGACTAATGTGATAAAATAAGATTTTGAATAATTTTTTTCGGTGACGGGTCCACTTTAAGCAGTTGCCGTTTCCATCAAATGCAGTTACCTGTCTTACCTGACACTGAGAGAATACAATGGCAAACTGGATCAAGCCCTGCATCCAAGAAGCATACAAAAAAGTTTCTACTTACTCTACTATGGCTGTGTTGCATCCTTGGCAAGGATGTATGTTGGGCAGTAGCTAATGGTAATAAAAGCAAACCACAGTACATTACTGTAATAGCCTCCATGTGTTAAAGGGGTTGTCCACTTTTGTGAAACTTTGAGTATGATGTAGAGAGGGATATTCTGAGACAATTTGTAATTGTTTTTCATTTTTTACTATTTGTGTTTTTTTTAGTTACATAGTTTTTTATTCAGCAGCTCTCTGGTTTGCAATTTTAGCAATCCGGTTGCTAGGGTCCAAATTACCCTAGCAACCATGCATTGACTTGAATAAGAGACTGGAATATGAATAGGAGAGGGCGTGAAAAGAAAGATGAGGAATGGCAAGTAGCAATAACAATACATTTGTAGCCTTACAGAGCATTTGCTTTTTATAAGGGGTCAGCAACGCCCATTTAAAACCTGCAAAAATTTAGAAGAAAAAGGAAAATAACTATAAAGCTATAAAAAAATAAATAATGAAAACCAATTGAAAAGTCGTTTAGAATTAGCAATTCTATAACATACTAAAAGTTACCTTAAAGGTGAACCACCCCTTTCAGGTGGCCATAGATGCACCAATATCGTACAAAACTTTTCTACGATATTCGTTGTGTGTATGGTGGGAGACGAGCTGACCGATATCGGCAGAAGACTTGGATATTCGTCGGCTCGTTTATCAGGCTGGGCGGAAAATTTTGATTGAGCTCCTTTGCAGGCATCCAAACATGCCCATTGTTAGTGCTGAATCGTCAGATACAGGTAGAATTGTATTGTTTCTACCTGTATCTCTGACGATTCCGCTCTACACGTATGTGTTGAAAGGAACGATCTTTCTTGGAAAGATCTTTTCCAGGAAGGATTGTAATTGTAACGTCCATGGCCACCTTAAGTGTAAGTTGTATGTGTTTGTAACTCAGGGCTCCCTGTATAGCAGTGGGCAAGAACTTCCTAACCCTGTCTCCTTGGTAGGAGAAGATTTTTAGTTTAGTAAAATTATATGGAAGTAGGAAAAGGAGAAATAGTTCATTTTAAAAGCTTTATTATTACCTAGCCTTGTTGCACAGTGGGTACCCATTAATCAGCCACTGCCATGTTCCAGACAAATACAATCTCATAAGCAGGATAGGTTTTTCCATTCCAGATACTGGGCCCATCTGCAGTGTTAAATGGCAGTTCATTAGAAAGTAAAAGACAGAAGGACATAATACTGCTGTTTTAGAGATATCTCACTTTTTAGTAGATGTTAAGGGACATTTATCTATGGATGCACCGAATCCAAGATTTGGATCGGGATTTGGCTAGGATTCAGCCTTTTTCAGCAGGATTCAGATTCGGGTGAATCCTTCTGCCTGGCCGAACTGAATCCTAATTTGCATATGCAAATTAGGGGTGGGGAGGGAAATTGCGTGACTTTTTGTCACAAAACAAGGAAGTAAAAAATGTTTTCCCCTTCCCATTCGGCCGAATATTTAGCGAAGGATACGGGGTTCGGCCAAATCCAAAATAGTGGATTCGGTGCATCCCTAATTTATACAGAAATATGAATGAATGTCTTTTTTATTGCATTTTATCTGGGTGGCACGAAAGTGGAGCATATCAAGTGATGGCTATTGATAAACAAGTGAAGCATTATAGTTAATTTGAACTGTTGACTAAAACAAAAACCAACATTATATAGAGCCTCACTAGAGTAATTGCACTGGAAATCAGTTTTATTTTTAATTTTGACAGATGTTAATATTTATTATCAAGAAATTACAACACATGCTACATTTGTTTGAAGAGTACAGGGCTTGCAATGAACTGTGAGTTGTGCCGATAAGGAGAAACATTAATGGCAAAGGGAAAATCTGGCAGCAGGGCCAATAGGCACATAGTGAGTTTAGGTTGCCATGGCCACTCTACAAGCCCAAAGCATGGAAATGTTCACAGAAAGTGTCTGTGATTTTACCAGTTAATTTCCCTTCTTTGTACAGAATTAAAGTGTGGACATATTAAAGATGCTTGGCAGTCAACATACAGAGGACTAAGTGATCAAAATAAAAAAAATCAGCCACAAAGTAAATTGGGGCAAATCATTTAAGGTCAGTGACCTAAGTGGAAATTGGTGGTTCGGGTTTCATGCTGTCAGGGGAAAGCTGGCAGTGGAGACTTGGATAGTTCCAGGGGAAACGTGGACGGATGGGGAGAAAAACAATGAAAAATTAGAAATTTAACGACTATTAAAATTTAATTTAATAGTCAAAAAATCCCTTTTGCAGATGTGCTAGCTAGTATAACAGTCCTTTTATCAAAAGTACAGTTGCCCCTGCCTTTATCTGGTGACTACCCTATGCACAAAGGGGCACATCCGTCTGAAGTAACTAGTGTTCATATTGGGCCCTTCATTGTGTATGTGCATGATTCTATTTGAGAGTGAAAGGATACTAAGAAGATAATCAAAAGTTTGGACAGCATATATTCCATTTTGCCAGGTTTTGGTACCTGCAAATGTATGTAGCAACTTGACTTTTATTTTTATTTTTAAGGGGAACTTCACCAAAATAATGAAAATATTTTTTGCATAATAAAAAAAATGTAATTCGAAGTAACTTAGCAATTTGCAATTGAAAATGATATCAATTGAAATATTTGTCCCTTTCTGATGCCTGTTCTGCTGGCTCTGACTCTTGAAACAATATAGCAAGAAGTGCTATATTGTGAAGTGATGTCATCCAGGTGCATTGTGGGGGCAATGTACAGTAAGAGAAAGAAAGGTAATGCTGTGGAGTTGCCCATTGAGTGACAGTAATAGGGTGTAGGAGCAGAATGTGTACTTTCCAAAAATATATGGTATTTTGGGTACACACATTTTTCTGTGTTTTTACCCCACAAAAAATGCAGTCAATGTGTTGATTTTTCACTAGCTGAAGTGACCTACAGGACCATTTGTATGTGCTAACTTAATTTTGGGAACTGTTAATGCCAGGGCATCAAACTATTTTGAGAACCCTTGGTAATCATATTTAGGGTGCTTTTACTACGTAATAATACATGTGCGATACGATGCTGGAAAGTTAAAGCTTTGAGGCAATTTTCAGGTATTTAACCAAAACTGTAAATTTTGGGAAAGCCTTGCCACTTGTAGTTTGGAGCAGAAAGGCAGGGTTACCAGTTTTAGATTTAGCAGAATGTGTACTTTGTAAAAATATATGGGTTTGGGGAGTAAACATATTTTCTGTGTTTGTACCCGACAAAAAATGCAGCCAATGAATTGATTTTTCAGTAGCTGAAGTGACCTACAGGACTATTTGTATGCGCTAACTTCATTTTGGGGCTTCTAAATGCCAGATACTTTGGTAAATCTATGCACAACGGGAATCAAACTGTTCAGTGGACCCCTGGCAATCATATTTATGGTGTTTGTTTTTTCTTGGTACCTAATAAAGTGTGGGAGATGTGGAGCAGCAAAATAAAACCTTTGAAGTGATTTTTCAGAATTATAGTAAATTTTTATAAAAACTGCTATGTTCAGACAAGCTTTAAGGTTTGGTAGTTAAGAGTAGAGAGAAATAGTTACTCAGCAGAATGTGTACTTTTCAAAAATATATGGTTTTCTGGGGTAATCCTAAAGTTTCAGGATTTTTTGGCCTTGGAATCTAAAGTATGCTGATTTCTGCCTTAGTGCTTCGGTAATATACTGCCGGGAGTTTTTGCTGGACAAAAGTCCTAAATCTCCCTAAAACTATATATATCTGGCTTTGGCACGTTGGCTTTCCAAGTCAGTTTCACGCCTCGTTCAAACCAGCGGTCTTCTTTATCCAAGATTTGGACCTTGCTATCTTCAAAGGAGACAAAAGACACTTGGGTTAGGAACCTATCAGATAGGGTACTAACCCAGCCTGAAAAGGATGTGTTAGCCAAGGGGTTAAACTATGCAGTGACACCACAACACATCCCAGTAGTTGAACTCATCAGAGCCACAGAATCTGCTATCAAAATAAATAAAGAAGACCGCTGGTTTGAACGAGGCGTGAAAGAGGTGATTCATGTCAAGGTGGAGAGACCATCTCTGAACAGAGGCGGGGGCCTTCGACACCACTTGTCTGCTACATACAATGCTGTTCTAACATCTGCACCCCGGCGGATTCAGAACACTTCACACATCCATTCATGCAACTCTCACAAGTAACACCTGTATCTAGGAGTTGCATGACACATTGGATAATCCTATCACAGTAACTACACAGAATCAACACCTCTGTGAATTTCTTCAGATGTCACCTCTTTGAAGAGTTACAATGTGCCATTGTGATTGGATTAGTGGAAGAGTTTATATGCCGAGAATTTCCCACACCAGTCAGTTGAACTGAAGAAGCTGCTCGGATGAGTAGTGAAACGTCTTCATTGATTACTCAGCAAGTCCAGTTGTTTTTAGATTGACCTATACTAGATACACTGTTCCATTTACTTTCTTCTGATTTAAAGGAGACATTTTGTATAACATTCATATTCAGATGTATTATTCATCCATCCTCAGAATGTATAAAGAAGCAGAAACAAATCTGTTTTTAAAGCATTTCACCTCTGAAATAGTTCATTATATCAGAGCGGCAGAGAGAACCTTTCAGTCCACAGGTTAGGCTGACATGGGGCATGGAAGTGTCTCTTCATTCTCCCACAGGAAGTGGTCATCACAGTGACTGACAGGCTGAACTCAGTAGTAGGAGGGAAAAAGCCCTACCACAAAACCACTCCCACCAATTGCCTGTGTCTATCTCTGTTCCCAGCCTGCACAAAGCTGTGCAGGCTGGGAACAGTTCACATGATCAACACAAAGCAATGGATGTTATGTTTAATAAAATCTGTAAAAATTCTAATACTAATATTTTACTATGTTTTTTTTTGCAGTGCAACAGTATATTCCAAAGTTTCACAGCAAATATACACCGATATATGGGCCCAAATGGACATAAAAATTTGTAACCCATAATACATTGTTAGGCACTTTGCAATGCCCTGCATCTATTGTTAAATTGTATTGTGATCCAATTCCAGAGTAAGGGCTCTTACACACGGGCATTTTTTGCTGTGCTCCCCTGCGTTCCCCTTTCTTCCATTAAGACGCAGGGGAGTACAGGAGTAAACACACTCAATTATTGTCAAGGGGGCTGTACACACAGAGACGCATGTAAGCGACAAACACAGGTGAAATGCAACATGCTGTGTCCTACCTGCGTTTGGCTCTTACATGCGTCTGTGTGAGTACACCCCCCTTGACAATAATTGAGTGCGTTTACTCCTGCGCTCCTCTGCGGCTGAACGGAAGAAAGTGCAACGTAGGGCAGCGAAGAAAAAAAACGCCTGTGTTTAAGAGCCCTAACAGATGCAGCTTTGCTTTCTCTGCAGTGGATATGATCAGGTGCGGGGAGTTGCAAGGGAACAATGCAGCTGTTGTGGAACAGTATATGATAAGATGCAGGGAGTTGCAGGGAAACAAAGCTGCCGTTGGTGTTCTAGAAGTTTATAATGAGGTGCAGGGAGTTGCAAGGGAACAATGAAGTTGTTCTTGTACAGTATATGATAAGATGCAGAGAGTTGCAGGGAAACAAAGCTGCAGTTGGTGTTCTGGAAGTTTATAATGAGGTGCAGGGAGTTGCAAGGGAACAATGAAGTTGTTCTTGTACAGTATATAAGATGCAGGGAGTTGCAGGGAAACAAAGCTGCAGTTGGTGTTCTGGAAGTTTATAATGAGGTGCAGGGAGTTGCAAGGGAACAATGAAGTTGTTCTTGTACAGTAAAGATGCAGAGAGTTGCAGGGAAAATAAAGCAGCAGCTAGTGTCCTGGAACAGTTTGTGATTAGATGCAGAGAGTTGTAAAAAAAATGCAACTTTTCTGATACAATATATAGTTGCAGGGTAAAGTTTTTCTTTTCAATCATTACAGGGCAGGGTGGGAGAGAGAAAACGGAAATTTGTTCTTACCATAATTTCCCTTTCCTTTGGATCGAAGTAGCAGCACAGCATGAGATTCATTCTCTCCCTTAAAAGATAGGACAGTTAAACACACCCCCCAAAAACCAATTGGGCCTTCCATAAAGCCCCTCCTTTACCCCACCTGCACTATTATCATAAAAAGTAACACCATATAATGCTTATCAACTATTTATTGAAAAAAACAGGGTGGGATCCTTGCTGCTGCTTGGATCTTACGCAGCAGCACAGCATGAGACATAGCAAGTTATTTCTCATATAGGGAGGGAATTTCCAGACATCGCTGACTGAAGAACTTTTCTGCCAAAATCCGCTTCCTGTGAAGCCCATATGTCAAGCCTGTAATGCTTTGCGAAAGTATGCAAACTACTCCATGTAGCCGCTTTGCAGATTTGTGAAAACCTGGCTCCTTTCTGCCCAAGACGTGGCCACTGCTTTAGTGGAATGTGCCTTGATAAACTCTGGAGGCGAAAGACCTTCCAATTCATAACATACATGAATTGTATCTTTAATCCACCTGGCAATTGTAACTTTGGATGCTTTGCTTCCTTTATTTCTTCCAGAAAAAGACACCAGCAAGCTTTCAGACTTTCTGAACGGATTAGACATCTGTAAATAATACTTTAATGTCCTTGCTACGTCAAGAGAGTGAAGTTTCTTCTCCTCTTCATTAGCTGGATTTGCAAAAAAAAGACGGCAGTATTATCTCCTGATTAATATTAGCAGTCGAGGACACTTTAGGCTGGAAGGACAGAACTGTTCTTAATAAAACCCTATTTTCCAGAAACGGCTCCTTTATAGAGAGGGCTCCTAGTTCACCAACTCTCCTACCTGAGGTAATAGCTAACAGAAAAACAACCTTCATAGACAACCATTTGATGTCTGATTCTTCTATTGGTTCAAACGGAGTCTAGCCTATTTAGAACTATATTCAAATCCCAACTAGGTATAGGTTCCCTGAAAGAAGGACCAATCTTTCCCAGAGCCTTCATGAATCGTGCCACCAAAGGATTGGATGATAAAGTGATTCCAGTAAAAGCTGAGATTGCTGAAACCTGTGCTCTGATTGTACCCGGTTTCAGACCTTTATCAAAGCCTTGTTGTAAGAAATCTAGGACCTCATCAACCGAAGGATTTAAGGCCACCTCCTTTTTCTCCCCACACCATCTTTCAAATATCTTCTGAACTCTCTTATAGGCTTTGTTTGTAGACGATTTTCGAGATTGCAACATAGCCTCAATAACTTTATCAGACAGGCCGTATTGCACTAATATGGGCCTGTCAAGTTCCATGCCGTCAAGTGAAGTCTTTCCAGTCCCTTGTACTGAAACTTCCCTTGAGTCAGCAGATCCTTGACCTGCGGAAATACCCAATATTCCCCATGACTCATTTGCATGAGCTGGGCCAACCATGATCTTTTGGGCCAAAAAGGGATCACCGCAATCACTCGCTTGATCTTCCCTCACCTTCTTCAACACTCCGTCTATCATTGGGAACGGTGGAAAGATGTATGCCAGTTCGTAACTCTATCTATCTGTGGTATTCCAAATCTTTTCGCTATCTGCCAAAAAATTTGTGTCTTGAGGGACCACTCTCCTGGAACTATCATATTCCGGCTCAGATGATCGGCCCAAACATTGTCCACTCCTTTTATGTGGACTGCTCTCAACTGGTACAGATTGGCCTCTGCCCAATCCAAAATCTTCAGTGACTCTCTCAGCAGGAATGGAGACCTGGTCCCCCCCTGCCGATTTATATATGATACGACCGTAGCATTGTCCGTCTGCACCTTTACAGATCTCCCCACAATACGGTCTTGGAAGTTTTGTAATGCTCGGCCTACCACTCTTAACTCCTTGAAATTTGAGGACATTGTCCTCTCCATTATGTTTCATGCTCCTTGTGTTGAGAGGCTGTCTATATGTGCCCCCCAACCCTTGCTGGACACATCCATGGTCAATAGACACCACTTCCTCTGAAGCAATGACCTGCCATTCTCCAGGTTCTCGTTCCGCAGCCCCACCTGAGTTGGGACCTTGTTTCTCTCGACAAAATCCATGACTTGTCTAGGGAACAGCTGCAGGTGACGCATATGTAGACGGGCCCAGGGGACTGCCTCTATCGTTGAGGACATTAATCTCAGCATGCTCATTACCTTCCTGATGGAAACTGGTCTTGGTTCCCTCAGGCTCTTTATGTTTTGTAACAATTTTATCCATCTCTCCTGGGAAATTGTTGAAACCATTTCCCTCGAGTCTATCAGAAATCCCAAAAACCGTTTCTTCCTCTCCGGCTCTAGGGATGACTTTTGGACATTCACAATCCAACCTAAATACCTCAGTAGGTCTAAGGTTTTTCCCAGATGTTTCTGACACTGCCTTGATCCACCAGTCGTCCAAATATGGTACAATAGAGATTCCCTCCATTCTCAGAGTTGCTACTACAGCTGCCACTATCTTTGTGAAGACTCTTGGAGCGCTTGAAATGCCAAATGGTAGGGCTATAAATTGGAGATGCCAAACTTCTCCTTGAATATGAACCGCAACTCTCAGACATTTCCGAGGCGGTGAAGAAATCGGTACATGTAAGTAGGCATCCCTCAAATCTATTGTCGCCATAAAATCTCCCTGTTCCAAGAGATTGATTACCGATTTGATTGAATCCATCCAAAAAGTTTTCCTCTTGATGAAAGTATTTAGATATCTTAGATCTATAACTGTTTGAAATCTGCCATCTGACTTTGGAACCAAAAAAATCATAGAATAAATTCCTGATCCTCTATCGTTTGCTGGAACTATTTCCAAAACCTTTTTTTGGACAAATTCCAGAATTGCATTTTGTAAACTTATTCTCTTTACTGGATTTTTTGACTGAGGGGTAGTAACGAACCGTGAGCAGGGTATCCTTACAAACTCTATTCTTAACCCTTCCTGTACTACCTGCAGTACCCAGGGATCTTGAATAACCTCTGCCCACTGTTGCGAAAAAAGATTTAATCTTCCCCCTACCCCCACTTTGGCGTCATGCATTTGATGTCTTGAAAGAATAGAGGCTTTACCCCTAGATATACCCTCCGTGTTTTTCTTAGGGGCTCTAAACCTACTGGTTCCTTCCCTTTGGTTTCTTTTACCACCTCTTTGGCCATATATATAAGAAGACCCTGTTCCTTTCCGAAAAAAAGATTTTTTCCAATTATCTCTTGGCTTCTGTTGTGGCAAATTCTTTCCTTTGTCGTCCGACAATTTCTCCATCAAGTCATCCAACTGTTTACCAAATAGGTGTCCTGGCTGAAACTCCATGTTACATAAATTGTTCTTGGAGGTAACATCTGCCTCCCAAGGTTTTAACCATATGGATCTACGGGCTGTCGTAGATAGCCCCATTACCCTTGCTGCCAATCTAAGGTTTTGAATTGAGGCATCACACAAAAATAGATTTCAGAATGTTTTCTCTTGGAACCTTCTTCTAATTGTAGGACCCAGGTTCTAAGTGCTCTGGAAACTGAAGTGGATGCCACTATTGGTTTACTCTGTGCTGCTGCTGCTGAATAAACTCTCCTCAGAGATGTTTCGGCCTTACGGTCCATAGCCTCCTTGGGCCTGGACCCAGCCTCCACAGGTATCACTGTCCGCTTGGAGAACCTAGCTACTGCCACATCTACTTTTGGTGGTGCTTCCCATTCCTCTATTTCCGACTTCTCTACTGGATACAGAAGTTTAAATCTTTTGTTCAAGACTGGAGCTTTTTCCGGGTTGCTCCACTCCATTTTCACACGTTCCTTCATTAGTGGGTGTAAAAGAAAAGCCTTAGCTTTAATACCCCTTTTAGGATCACCATCAGAATCTTTTGTCTGGGTTTCCCCTTCTGACGCCTTGATTTGTGACCTCACTGCTTTAATTAGCTTTGGTACCTTCTCAGTTTGAAAAAGCACTAGATCATTTTCCTCCTCCGAGGTTGATGATCCGACCTCATCCAGGACTACTAGGTCACCCTCTGGTCCCGTATCAGAGTCCTGCTGAGAAAACCCTTTTTTAGCAACACCACTTTGGTGGCCCGCCTCCTGCAGTGATTCTTTAATTAGATCTTTAATCAGGCTTATGGTAGACAGTGAGAGCTTGTCTCCCCTATGGGATTCCTTCTCTAAGCATTCAGCACAGCGTCCTCTCTGATAATCATCTGGTAAAGGTGCCTTGCACTCCCTACAGACAATATGTTTCCTTTTGCTTGATCTCTTCTTAGCCCCTTGGCTTTTCCTTAAGCTTGAAATCTATTTATTAAGAAAGCATAACAAAAAATAAACATCTTTTTTTTTTTTTTAAAAAAAAAAAAAAATGTACAAATTAAAACACATGAGATACCTTAACAGGGCTCCCAGAATTTCTTCAGGCAGAAAAAACGTCCCTTCTTTGGTGCAGCACCTTCAACAGCAACCAGGAGCCATTCTTTCTGAGAGTAAAAGCTTTATATAGGTCATTTAAATTTACTTTGGCGCGAAAACCCAGCGCCTATGCGCCTCTACGTGCGTGTTCGCCAAACCCATTCATGCGCATGCGCAGAGACGCACTTCAGCGTCTCCGCATCATCCCACGTGGCCGCCTACCCGGAAGTGTCCGCAGTGAATTTGCAGAATGCATTGCGTTCGGCAAAACAGAGGAGAACTTCTTACCTATGAAGATGCAACTCCTCCCATGCCTCCTTGAACTGCTTGTAGAGGATCCTTTGATCCCTTGGCTCCCCTACGTGCTTCTTCCTGCACCTGGAGGTAAAAATAAATTCCTTCTGCCCCCTAACCATCCTATCTGTCCTGCAGGACAGAAAAAAACAATAGTGCAGGTGGGGTAAAGGAGGGGCTTTATGGAAGGCCCAATTGGTTTTTTGGGGTGTGTCTAACTGTCCTATCTTTTAAGGGAGAGAATGAATCTCATGCTGTGTTGCTGCGTAGGATACAAAGGAACAGCAATCAGAGCAGTTGGGAAAGAAACAATGAGTACAGGGAGGGGGAATACATTTAACACAGTAGTGGAGTAACGATCAGGGAGGGTGGGCTCCATAGGTTTCTACCATTTCTGAAGGAGGATATTTGCCCGAAAGTAAACTGCAATGGAAATATCAAACGTAGTTCAGAGATAACACAGCGTTTTCTCTTTAGCTTACATGGCCGGAGATGTAGTCCTACAGTTTTAAAGAGAGAAATTGCAAGTGCCGCTTCAGAAACCTGAAGCAGTTTCCATGGTGACGACTATGTTGGAGGAATTGTGGGCGGGGCTATTGCTTTCCCAGCATGCTGCGGGTGGGTGACCGGCTTCCCTTCTGTCTATGCTCCGCCCTTTCTCCTGACAGTGACCATGGCGCCGGTGTACAGCAAGTACCTGAATGCACGTAACACGTCTGTAGCTGGTGCGGCGCTCTTGCTGCTCTACCTAATAAGCAAGCGGAGGGGAGCAAGCGGGTAAGCCAGGGGTCTGTGGGAGGCAACTCAGGGCTCTGATTGGGTAGCGTCAGTGGCGTAATTTTGGATGCCAGGGCCCCCCTGTAAAAAATTTCTCAGGGCCCCCTCTGCACAAAATAGTGGGAGAATTTCATGTATAATATCCCCAGAAGTCATAGAAGGATGGCAAAGTCACAATTTCATATATAAATACCCCAGAACTACAGAAGGATGGTAAAGTGTCAATTTCACATATCTCTCTGTAAAGGCTATGAGCAAACTTAAGGGCGGTTACTGCAGAAGTAAGATCATGCCCACTTTGAATATATATTTATAGTAAGGCATTTATTTTAGCTCTTCCTCTAAACCTCTTCCTATAAATCTCATTGTTCTGAAAAAAAGCCACTGATGCAATTTAATTTATAATGCCCATAAAACACTTAGCAGAATGAATGCAGTGGCAATTTCATGTAAATACCCCCAGAATTCAGATCAAGATAGCACAGTAGCAATTCTATGTATAAATACCCCCAGAACTCATAGTAGGATGGCACAGGGAATATTTCATGTATAAATACCCCAGAACTCATAGTGGGATGGCACAGGAATTATTTCATGTCTACATACCCCAGAACTCATAGTAGGATGGCAAATGAATTATTTCATGTATAAATACCCCAGAACTCATAGTAGGATGGCACAGGAATTATTTCATGTCTACAGGAATTATTTAATGTCTACATACCCCAGAACTCATAGCAGGATGACCCAGGGATTATTTGATGTATAAATACCCCCAGAACTCATAGTAGGATGGCACAGGGATTATTTCATGTATCAATACCCCCAGAATTCAAGCAGGATAACACAACGTTAGCTTGATGGTTGTGCATGTTTGATCATTTTATTTAGCTGATACAGATATAAAAATAGTCTGCCTCTTTATCAGAATGTTGGAATGTGTGGGATTAATGGGCACTTCTGGTCTATTCTGATGTAGTGGAAAGCTTGTGATGTTTCTAGTTGTGTTCAGTATGGAACATAGATCAAAAACATGTGGCAGATTTTAGGTTAATATGTGCTGAGGAAAAATAAAGCACACGCTGAACTAGAACTCCCCAAATCCCCCCCCCCAACAGTCCAGATTGTATCTGGTACCTGCGCAGCAATAAAAAGTGTCAGCAATCCCTCTCCCCAGCTCCCTTCCCCTGTCTATAGCCTTAACCTCCCATCACCTATATGCCTACAGTAGCTCTTCCCAGGGCCTCACATGCTGACCTGATGAATTACGATGCAGAGCAGCAGGCAGTAGAGATGTCGCGAACTGTTCGCCGGCGAACTTGTTCGCGCGAACATCGGGTGTTCGCGCTCGCCGGAAGTTCGCGAACGTCGCGCGACGTTCGCCATTTTGGGTTCGCCATTGTTGGCGCTTTTTTTGCCCTCTCACCCCAGACCAGCAGGTACATGGCAGCCAATCAGGAAGCTCTCCCCTGGACCACTCCCCTTCCCTATAAAAACCGAAGCCCTGCAGCGTTTTTTCACTCTGCCTGTGTGTGCTGAAGAGATAGTGTAGGGAGAGAGTTGCTGCCTGTTAGTGATTTCAGGGACAGTTGAAAGTTTGCTGGCTAGTAATCGTTTTGATACTGCTCTGTTATTGGAGGGACAGAAGTCTGCAGGGGTTTGAGGGACATTTAAGCTTAGGTAGCTTTGCTGGCTAGTAATCTACCTTCTACTGCAGTGCTCTGTATGTAGCTGCTGTGGGCAGCTGTCCTGCTTCTGATCTCATCTGCTGACTGCTGCAATAACAGTAGTCCTTGTAAGGACTGCTTTTATTTATTTTTTGTTGTTTTACTACTACTACTACTACTACTATAAGAGCCCAGTGCTATTAGTCTAGCAGTGTTGGGGAGTGGGACTGGTGTGCTAATCTGCTGCTCCTAGTAGTTCAGCAGCACCAACTTTAATTTTTTTTTTTAATATTCATTTTTTTTTTTTTTTACTTTTTTTTATTTTACTACCGCTGTAGTAGTGTATAAGTTGACCTTTTAGGCATTATTTGCCCTGTAGGCATTTTTTGCCCAGTGTGTTATTCAACCAACTGCCATCTAGCTGTGTGACCTTGTTCACATTCTGTCTAAATATCCATAATATTACCGTCTCCAGAAAAAACACCGGAGTGACTTTTTTCAAGCAGCCATAATATATTTTACGTAATCCGTATCCACCGCTGTAGTAGTGTATACGTTGACCTTGTAGGCATTATTTGCACAGTGTTTTCTTCAACCCGCCATCTAGCTGTGTGAGCTTGTTCACATTTTGTCTAAATATTGATAATATTATCGTCTCTAGAAAAACCACTTGAGTTACTTTTTTTCAAGCAGCATTCATATATTTTACGTAATCCGTATCCACCGCTGTATACGTTGACCTTGTAGGCATTATTTGCACACTGTTTTCTTCAACCCGCCATCTAGCTGTGTGACCTTGTTCACATTCTGTCTAAATATCCATAATATTACCGTCTCCAGAAAAAAACACCGGAGTGACTTTTTTCAAGCAGCCATAATATATTTTACGTAATCCGTATCCACCGCTGTAGTAGTGTATACGTTGACCTTGTAGGCATTATTTGCACAGTGTTTTCTTCAACCCGCCATCTAGCTGTGTGAGCTTGTTCACATTTTGTCTAAATATTGATAATATTATCGTCTCTAGAAAAACCACTTGAGTTACTTTTTTTCAAGCAGCATTCATATATTTTACGTAATCCGTATCCACCGCTGTAGTAGTGTATACGTTGACCTTGTAGGCATTATTTGCACACTGTTTTCTTCAACCCGCCATCTAGCTGTGTGACCTTGTTCACATTCTGTCTAAATATCCATAATATTACCGTCTCCAGAAAAAACACCGGAGTGACTTTTTCAAGCAGCCATAATATATTTTACGTAATCCGTATCCACCGCTGTAGTAGTGTATACGTTGACCTTGTAGGCATTATTTGCACAGTGTTTTCTTCAACCCGCCATCTAGCTGTGTGAGCTTGTTCACATTTTGTCTAAATATTGATAATATTATCGTCTCTAGAAAAACCACTTGAGTTACTTTTTTTCAAGCAGCATTCATATATTTTACGTAATCCGTATCCACCGCTGTAGTAGTGTATACGTTGACCTTGTAGGCATTATTTGCACACTGTTTTCTTCAACCCGCCATCTAGCTGTGTGAGCTTGTTCACATTTTGTCTAAATATTGATAATATTATCGTCTCTAGAAAAACCACTTGAGTTACTTTTTTTCAAGCAGCATTCATATATTTTACGTAATCCGTATCCACCGCTGTAGTAGTGTATACGTTGACCTTGTAGGCATTATTTGCACAGTGTTTTCTTCAACCCGCCATCTAGCTGTGTGAGCTTGTTCACATTTTGTCTAAATATTGATAATATTATCGTCTCTAGAAAAACCACTTGAGTTACTTTTTTTCAAGCAGCATTCATATATTTTACGTAATCCGTATCCACCGCTGTAGTAGTGTATACGTTGACCTTGTAGGCATTATTTGCACACTGTTTTCTTCAAACTGCCATCTAGCTGTGTGTATTATCGTTTCCAGAAAAACCAACTGAGTTTTTGTTGTTGTTGTTTTTTTAAAAATAATGCCAGGCAAAGGCAGGCCGCCACGCAGAGGCCGTGCTAGGGGCCGTGCTGCTATGCAATCCTGTGGCCCTAGCAAATTGCCCAGTTTTAAAAAGCCAATGACCCTGAACTCCCAAAATGCTGAAGAGGTAGTTGACTGGCTTACACAGCACACCCCATCCTCTACCGTTTCTAACTTTACCACAACATCCTCCTCATCCTCCACTGCTATGGCCACCCCACGTAACACTTCCTCCACCACCGGTGCCCCTTCTTCACTGGAGTCAGAGGAGTTATTTTCCCATGAGTTTCTTGAACTGAGTAATGCGCAACCATTATTGCCAGAAGAAGATGAAGGAGATGAGGACCTTACACCAGATTTAATTCTGGCAGAGAACACGATAGAGATGGACATAATGAGTGATGAGGAGGAGGTCCCCGCTGCTGCTTCCTTCTGTGATGTGTCAGAAGAAATTGATGCATCTGAGGAGAATGATGATGAGGAGATTGATGTTTTGTGGGTGCCTAGTAGAAGAGAGCAAAGAGGAGGGTAGTTCAGATGGAGAGACGGAGAGTCAGAGAGGCAGTAGGAGAATAAGACTTAGAAGAAGCAGGGAGGACAGCCCGCAGGGATCAGTAGGGGCAACAACATGTATCGGCACCTGTGTTCAGCCGGCCAACGCACCCGCCATTGCCGCCAATGCCGCCAACTTCTACTTCTACAGATCGCACACTTCCAAAAAGTCAGCAGTGTGGGATTTTTTTAATGTGTGTGCCTCTGACAAAAGCATTGTAATTTGCAATGAGTGCAGTCAGAAACTGAGCCTTGGTAAGCCCAACAGCCACATAGGTACAACTTCTATGCGAAGGCACATGAGCGGGCAAGCACAAAGCACTTTGGGAGCAACACCTCAAAGGCAACAGGCAAACTAAAAGCCACACTCCTTCTGGTCCAGCATCTTACTGCTCTACCTCTGCTCTCCTTGACCCGTCTGAACCACCCTCCACTCCGCCTTCCACCTTGACCACCTGTTCCCATTCCCAGTCATCTGCCACCAGCCAAGTTTCTGTGAAGGCCATGTTTGAGCGTAAGAAGCCAATGTCTGACTGTCACCCCCTTGCCCGGCGTCTGACAGCTGGCTTGTCTGCACTCTTAGCCCGCCAGCTTTTACCATACCAGCTGGTGGACTCTGAGGCCTTCCGCAAATTTGTAGCAATTGGGACACCGCAGTGGAAGGTACCCAGCCGCAATTTTTTTTCTAAAAAGGGAATACCACACCTGTACCAACATGTGCAGAGCCAAGTTACCGCATCTCTGTCACTTAGTGTTGGGCCAAAGGTCCATATGACTACTGACGCATGGTCCTCCAAGCATGGTCAGGGCAGGTATGTCACCTACACTGCCCACTGGGTGAACTTGGTAATGGCTGGGAAGCAGGGAATGGGTAGCTCAACAACAACAGTGGAGTTGGTGTCACCGCCACGGATTGCACGCGGTTCTGCCACCACCTCTACTCCTCCATCGCTCTCTACCTCGTCTTCTTCCTCTTCTTCTTCTTACTCTGCTGCTGGGTCCTCCTTCTCCTCCTCCACACCTGTGCACCCCCAGCTCCCCCTAGGCTATTCGACGTGCCAGGTACGCCGTTGTCACGCTGTCTTGGGGATGACGTGCCTGGAAAGCAAAAACCATACCGGATCTGTACTCCTGTCATCTCTGCAGTCACAGGCCGATCGGTGGCTGACCCCACACCAACTGCAGATCGGAAAAGTGGTGTGTGACAATGGAAGCAATCTGTTGGCAGCGTTGAGACTGGGCAATTTAACACATGTGCCCTGCATGGCACATGTGTTAAATTTAATAGTCCAACGTTTTGTCTCCAAGTACCCAGGATTCCAGGACGTTCTCACCCAGTCCAGAAAGGTGTCGGCCCATTTCAGACGTTCCTACACAGCCATGGCACGCCTTGCTGACATTCAGCAGCGCTACAACATGCCAGTCAGGCGTTTGATTTCTGACAGCCAGACTCGCTGGAATTCAACGCTCCTTATGTTGGAACGTCTGCTGCAACAACAAAGGGCCGTCAACGAGTACCTTTTTGAACTGGGTGGTAGGACTGGATCTGCAGAGCTGGGGATTTTTTTCCCCCGTTACTGGGTGCTTATGCGCGATGCCTGCAGGCTCATGCGACCTTTTGAAGAGGTGACAAATATGGTCAGTCGCACCGAAGGCACCATCAGCGACCTAATACCCTTCGCTTTCTTCCTGGAGCGTGCCGTGCGACGAGTGACAGATGAGGCTGTAGACCAGCGTGACGAGGAGCTGGAAGCGCGCGATTTCTGGTCGGAATCACCAGAACGAACCCAAGCACCTGCTGCAACGCAGGGAGAGGTGCCAGAAGTGGAGTCAGA
Source organism: Xenopus laevis (assembly GCF_017654675.1). Classification (NCBI taxonomy): domain Eukaryota; kingdom Metazoa; phylum Chordata; class Amphibia; order Anura; family Pipidae; genus Xenopus; species Xenopus laevis. Next base: position 83,330,383 of record NC_054378.1, on the reverse strand, counting down.
GGAGGAAGGTGGCTTTGTGGAGGAGGAGGAGGAGGACCAACAGGAGCAGGCTTCCCAGGGGGCTAGTGGTGACCTTTTGGGGACCCCTGGTCTTGTACGTGGCTGGGGGGAGGAGACCGTGGATGATGCAGTCCTTGATAATGAGGAAGCGGAGATGGATAGCTCTGCATCCAACCTTGTGAGAATGGGGTCTTTCATGCTGTCATGCCTGTTGAAGGACCCCCGTATCAAGAGGCTTAAGGAGAAGGACCTGTACTGGGTCGCAACGCTACTAGACCCTCGGTACAAGCATAAAGTGTCAGAAATGTTACCAACATACCACAAGTCCGAAAAGATGCGGCATTTACAAACCAGCCTGCAAAACATGTTGTACAATGCTTTTAAGGGTGATGTCACTTCAGGAACTCATCAACATTCCAGGGGCAGAGGTGCCAGTAATCCTGCCACGAGCGCACCTGCAAGGACAAAGCCCTTTGGCCAGTCTGTAACGTCAGACATGCAAATGTTTTTCTGTCCAAGGCAGCGCCACAACCCTTCTGGATCCACCCTCAAAGAACGCCTCGACCGGCAGGTAGCGGACTACCTGGCATTAACTGCAGATATCGACACTCTGAGGAGCGATGAACCCCTGGACTACTGGGTGTGCAGGCTTGATCTGTGGCCAGAGCTGTCACAATTTGCCATGAACCTCTTGTCTTGCCCAGCCTCAAGTGTGCTCTCAGAAAGGACCTTCAGTGCAGCAGGAGGGATTGTAACTGAGAAGAGAACTCGCCTAGGTCACAAAAGTGTCGATTACCTGACCTTTATTAAAATGAATGAGGGGTGGATCTCGGAGGGTTACTGCACGCCGGAAGACTTGTTCTGACTTCTATGCAGCTGTCCTTCTCTTCAAGCCTCATGACTCCACACACAGCTGTCCTTTAGCGTCCTCCTCCCTCCGCCACCGTTACAAACTAGGGTGCAAACCCTACTGGTTTAATTTTTTCTGGCCTCTGTGCTTCAGTGGCTGCAACCAAAAAAAACTGGGCAAACAATGTCTACAAGGTCAACGTATGGCAAAAAATGACTATTTTCAGCATTTATATGGCATATTTTTTCTGGCAACTGTGCTTCAGTGGCTGCGACCAAAAAAATGCATATTTTCTGCATTTATATGGCATAATTTTTCTGGCCTCTGTGCTTCAGTGGCTGCAACCAAAAAAATTTATATTTTCAGCATTTATATGGCATAATTTTTCTGGCCTCTGTGCTTCAGTGGCTGCAACCAAAAAAATTTATATTTTCAGCATTTATATGGCATAATTTTTCTGGCAACTGTGCTTCAGTGGCTGCGACCAAAAAAATGACTATTTTCAGCATTTATATGGCATATTTTTTCTGGCCTCTGTGCTTCAGTGGCTGCGGCCAAAAAAACTGGGCAAACAATGCCTACAAGGTCAACGACGTTGACCTTGTAGGCATTGTTTGCCCAGTTTTTTTGGCTGCAGCCACTGAAGCACAGAGGCCAGAAAAAATATGCCATATAAATGCTGAAAATAGTCATTTTTTGCCATACGTTGACTCAACGTATATGGCAAAAAATGACTATTTTCAGCATTTATATGGCATATTTTTTCTGGCAACTGTGCTTCAGTGGCTGCGACCAAAAAAACTGGGCAAACAATGCCTACAAGGTCAACGTATGGCAAAAAATGACTATTTTCAGCATTTATATGGCATATTTTTTCTGGCAACTGTGCTTCAGTGGCTGCAACCAAAAAAACTGGGCAAACAATGTCTACAAGGTCAACGTATGGCGAAAAATTACTATTTTCAGCATTTATATGGCATATTTTTTCTGGCAACTGTGCTTCAGTGGCTGCAACCAAAAAAACTGGGCAAACAATGTCTACAAGGTCAACGTATGGCGAAAAATTACTATTTTCAGCATTTATATGGCATATTTTTTCTGGCAACTGTGCTTCAGTGGCTGCGTCCAAAAAAACTGGGCAAACAATGCCTACAAGGTCAACGTATGGCAGTTGTTTAAAGAGAACAGTAGATTACTAGCCAGCAAAGCTACCTAAGCTAAAATGTCCCTCAAATCCCTGCAGACTTCTGTCCCTCCAATACAGAGCAGTATCAAGCAGATTACTAGCCAGCAAACTTACTATCATCTGTCCCTGAAATCACTAACAGCTCTCCCCCTACACTATCTCTTCCAAGCACACACAGGCAGATTTTTCAGATACATTTTTGCCCTTGATCCCCCTCTGGCATGCCACTGTCCAGGTCGTTGCACCCTTTAAACAACTTTAAAATCATTTTTCTGGCCAGAAATTTTTTTTTTAGATGTTAAAGTTCGCCTTCCCATTGAAGTCTATGGGGTTCGCGAACCGTTCGCGAACCGCTCGCATTTTTGCGCAAGTTCGCGAATATGTTCGCGAACTTTTTTTCCGACGTTCGCTACATCCCTAGCAGGCAGTTATCTCTATCCCTGAGACGAGTCACGTGGCTGTGAGGAGCCGTGACATCTCCAACTTTATTCAGCGCACAGTCCAGCCAGCGAGGGGGCGGGCAGTGTCACTGCCATGGAGCAGCAAGACTCAGCATACTTAACGCATTTTAGGACATGCTACGCACAAATACCCAATGCGTTCCGTATAAGCAGCAGAGTCTCTCATTGCATATTGCTCAGTCCCCACCAGCGATGTGACCAGCATTAGCTGGGCCGCATGCATCTCCATCCCGGGCCCCTAAAACCAGGTGGGTGGGCCCTAGCCTAGGGCGCCTTGTGGGTAATCCGGCACTGCTGAGGAAGCAGGCCCCGCCGGGCCCCCTGTACCCCCGTTCTGCTTCTTCGGTAGTTACACCACTGGGTAGTGTCTTACTTTAACCTTTGTCCCAGGAGGCATCCCAGGGCCAGGCCATGGGTTGAGGTCTGACCCACACCTGTGCCATACGTGTGTTTCATGGGGAGGAAAGGAGGTGTAAACGAAATGCTGCTACTCATTACTGTTTTTTAAAATATTCAAATATATATATTTGAAACAATCTGTTCAGGGAGGGAGAAAGCATCTGTGCAGGGAGAGGGGATAAAATATCTGTGCTGGGAGAGGGGATAAACTATCTGTGCAGGGAGAGGGGATAAACTATCTGTGCAGGGAGAGGGGAAACCATCTGTGCAAAGAGAGGGGTAGCAATCTGTGCAGGGAGGAGAAGAACGTTCAGTGCAGAGAGGGAGGCGGAACCTATGAAAGCAGTGATTGGAGAAACAATCTGTGCAGGGAGGGGGGAAACAATTTGAGCCGGTAGTGGAGAAACGGTATTTTCTCTTTAGCTTGCATGGCAGGAGATGTAGTCCTACAGTTTTAAAAAGAGAAATTGCAAGTTCTGCACCAGAAACTCGAAGCAGTTTCCATGGTGATGACTAGGTGGGAGGAATTGTGGGCGGGGCTATTGCTTTCCCAGCATGCTGCGGGTGGGTGACCGGCTTCCCTTCTGTCTATGCTCCGCCCTTTCTCCTGACAGTGACCATGGCGCCGGTGTACAGCAAGTACCTGAATGCACGTAACACGTCTGTAGCTGGTGCGGCGCTCTTTCTGCTCTACCTAATAAGCAAGCGGAGGGGAGCGAGCGGGTGAGCCAGGGGTCTGTGGGAGGCAACTCAGGGCTCTGATTGGGTAGTGTCTTAGTTTAACCTTTGTCCCAGGAGGCATCCCAGGGTCAGGCCATGGGTTGAGGTCTGACCCACACTTGTGACATACATGTGTTTCATGGGGAGGAAAGGAGGTGTAAACGAAATGCTGCTACTCATTACTGTTTTTACAAATATTCAAATATATATATTTGAAACAATCTGTTCAGGGAGGGAGAAACCACCTGTGCAGGGAGAGGGGAGAAACTATCTGTGCAGGGAGAGGGGAGAAACCATCTGTGCAGGGAGAGGGGAGAAATTATCTGTGCAGGGAGAGGGGTTGCGATCTGTGCAGGGAGGGGGGATAAACTATCTGTGGAAGGAGAGGGGAGAAACTATCTGTGCAGGGAGAGGGGAGAAACTATCTGTGCAGGGAGAGGTGAGAAACTATCTGTGCAAGGAGAGGGGTAGCGATCTGTGCAGGGAGAGGGGATAAACTATCTGTGCAGGGAGAGGGGAAACCATCTGTGCAAAGAGAGGGGTAGCAATCTGTGCAGGGAGGAGAAGAACGTTCAGTGCAGAGAGGGAGGCGGAACCTATGAAAGCAGTGATTGGAGAAACGATCTGTGCAGGGAGGGGGGAAACAATTTGAGCCGGTAGTGGAGAAACAGTATTTTCTCTTTAGCTTGCATGGCAGGAGATGTAGTCCTACAGTTTTAAAAAGAGAAATTGCAAGTTCTGCACCAGAAACTTGAAGCAGTTTCCATGGTGATGACTAGGTGGGAGGAATTGTGGGCGGGGCTATTGCTTACCCAGCATGCTGCGGGTGGGTGACCGGCTTCCCTTCTGTCTATGCTCCGCCCTTTCTCCTGACAGTGACCATGGCGCCGGTGTACAGCAAGTACCTGAATGCACGTAACACGTCTGTAGCTGGTGCGGCGCTCTTCCTGCTCTACCTAATAAGCAAGCGGAGGGGAGCAAGCGGGTAAGCCAGGGGTCTGTTCGAGGCAACTCAGGGCTCTGATTGGGTAGTGTCTTACTTTAACCTTTGTCCCAGGAGGCATCCCAGGGCCAGGCCATGGGTTGAGGTCTGACCCACACCTGTGCCATACGTGTGTTTCATGGGGAGGAAAGGAGGTGTAAACGAAATGCTGCTACTCATTACTGTTTATACAAATATTCAAATATATATATTTGAAACGATCTGTTCAGGGAGGGAGAAACCATCTGTGCAGGGAGAGGGGAGAAACTATCTGTGCTGAGAGAGGAGAAACCATCTGTGCAGGGAGAGGGGAGAAACTATCTGTGCAGGGAGAGGGGTAGCGATCTGTGCAGGGAGAGGGGATTATCTGCAAGTTCCATGACTCAATTTCAAGCTGTGACACAATGCACAACTGAAGTTTTCATCAGCAGTATGAAGTTGGCAGACGATCCCTAACTCTGCAATCTCGCCCTGCCCCAGTGCTTTTCAGCCAATGACAGCTTCTCCCTTCTTTAAGTCCCGCCCCTGTAAGCACAGGGTTCCTGTTTGGGCTCTTTTCTCTATGGCAGTGATGGGCAAAGTGCGGCTCTCCAGCTGTTGCTGAACTATAAGTCACTGCTCTATGGCATAGAGAGAGCTGGGTGGCAGCATGCTGGAGCTTGCAGAGAAACAGCACATGAGAGAGACAAATCAGTTTGTGTATGTTGTGCTTAATATTTGCCTAGCTATGACTCTTTGTAGTTTATTTAGCTACCACAGAGCCTGTGTACAGAGTTTGCCTAGTGCTGGTATCAGTAGAAACCTGGATCCTGTTATATACAGTGTGTGCAATGCCCACTTATACAATCATTTTTTTTGTAGGGGGCCCCTGGCACTGATAGTTTTTTTTTAACTTATAGGGGGGCCCTGACCACCAATGATTTGTTTTAACTTATGGGGGGGGGCCCTGACCACCAATGTTTTTTTTAAAAAAAATATTTATGGGGCCCCTGGTGCCAATAGTTTTTTTTTTTAACTTATGGGGGGTCTTGACCACCAATGCTTTTTTAAAAACTTTTATATGGGACCCTGACGCCAATTTTTTTGTTTTTTAAATTATAAGGGGGCCCTGACCACCGATGCTTTTTTAAAAAACATTTATCGGGCCCCTGGTGCCAATAGTTTTCTTATTTAACTTATAGGGGGGGCCTGACCACCAATGCTTTTTTAAAAACTTTTATATGGGACCCTGACGCCAATTTTTTTGTTTTTTAAATTATAAGGGGGCCCTGACCACCGATGCTTTTTTAAAAAACATTTATCGGGCCCCTGGTGCCAATAGTTTTCTTATTTAACTTATAGGGGGGGGCCTGACCACCAATGCTTTTTTAAAAAACATTTATGGGGCCCCTGGTGCCAGTAGTTTTTTTTTAACTTATGGGGGGGCCCTGACCACTAATGTTTTTTATAACTTGTGAGTGGGGGGTTTACCATTTTAAGCGGTTGTGTCTTTGTGGACATTTTACTGTGGTGTGGGCGGGATCTGCGGTGGGCCTTGGGGACCGGGGGGCCCCAGAAATTTTGCTGTACAGTGCCCGTGATTTCTGATGGCGGCCCTGCATACATGTGTTTCATGGGGAGGAAAGGAGGTGTAAACGAAATGCTGCTACTCGTTACTGTTTTTACAAATATTCAAATATATATATTTGAAACGATCTGTTCAGGGAGGGAGAAACCACCTGTGCAGGGAGAGGGGAGAAACTTTCTGTGCAGGGAGAGGGAGATGTAGTCCTACAGTTTTAAAAAGAGAAATTGCAAGTACTGCACCAGAAACTTGAAGCAGTTTCCATGGTGATGACTAGGTGGGAGGAATTGTGGGCGGGGCTATTGCTTACCCAGCATGCTGCGGGTGGGTGACCGGCTTCCCTTCTGTCTATGCTCCGCCCTTTCTCCTGACAGTGACCATGGCGCCGGTGTACAGCAAGTACCTGAATGCACGTAACACGTCTGTAGCTGGTGCGGCGCTCTTTCTGCTCTACCTAATAAGCAAGCGGAGGGGAGCAAGCGGGTGAGCCAGGGGTCTGTGGGAGGCAACTCAGGGCTCTGATTGGGTAGTGTCTTACTTTAACCTTTGTCCCAGGAGGCATCCCAGGGCCAGGCCATGGGTTGAGGTCTGACCCACACCTGTGCCATACGTGTGTTTCATGGGGAGGAAAGGAGGTGTAAACGAAATGCTGCAGCTCATTACTGTTTTTACAAATATTCAAATAGATCTTTGAAAAGATCTGTTCAGGGAGGGAGAAGAACGGGCAGGGAGGGGGGAACCTATGAAAGCAGTGAGTGAAGGGAGAAACAATCTGTGCAGGGAGTGGGTGGGCTAAATAGGTTGCTACCATTTCTGAAGGAGGTTATTTGCCCTAAAGTAAACTGCAATGGAAAATCCGAACCAGGCCCGGACTGGCAATCTGTGGGTTCTGGCAAAGGCCAGAGCTGCTGCTGTAAGTTGCCATAGACAGTCACTATTTAGTGGGCTGGTGGTAGACTGTTTGGGCCTCGGTGTGGCCTGTTGGGGCCTCTGGGTACCTGAAATGCCAGGGCCTATTTTTATTCTCAGTCCAGACCTGATCCGAACGTAGTTCAGAGAAAATAAATTTGCTTTATACTAGTTATTATGACACAGCGTTTTCTCTTAAGCTTACATGGCCACGCAGGGCTCTGATTGGGCATTATCTTACTTTAACCTTTGTCCCAGGGGGCATCCCAGGCCATGAGTCGAAGTCAGACCCACACCTGTGCCATACATGTGTTTCATGGGGAGGGATGGGGGTGTAAATGAAGTGCTGTTTTTATTTCTGCCAAATTATATTTCTCAACATGATTCCAGAGGGGATGCTGGTAAGTGCCATTTCATGCTTTAAATGAATGAATGGCACATGTTGCCATGTGCCTTGGCAGGTGTATTGCAGCACTGACAGATAATAAATTAACTTACTGCATGTAGAGTAAAGGTGATCTTTCCTGTCTGTGATTTGCTCATTCAGGTGCCATACAGTTGTGAGAGTTTCACAGTGACTCCTGTTGCAAATATCTGCCTTGGGAAGATCAGTGTACAGCGGCATCAGGTGACCTGCCTGATACCCAATACCAGAATTGGCATATCCACTGATTTTGCTTGTTTTACTTTTATATTTTGTGTACTGCAGCAGGATATATGTGTGTATACCGTTCAGTTTGCCCTGGTGTCATTTGTTTCTTGATGACAAAATTATTTTTGTATTCCTAGCTTTTTTTTTAGCTCACAATTCATTTAGTGATTTATATTCTTGTGTCTTTTGTCTTTTTTTTGTTAGTACAAAATGAATTGTGAAAAATATTCCTTGTGTATTAAGGGGAATGTGCCAAAATGTATAGCTCATGTAAAGCAGAGTAAGATGTAAGCAGCCTATACGTCCAACAATTGTTAAATACTTCTAGGTTACTAGATTTGATTATGGCAGCGTCAGGTGAGAAAAGGACAAAAATATGTATATGATTCCATTTGTGAGTGAAAGGATGATAAATTTTCCTTCAAAGGGGAACTTCACCAAAATAATGAAAATATTCTTTGCATAATAAAAAAAAAATGTAATTCGAAGTATCTTAGCAATTTGCAAATTATAATGCTATCAATTGAAATATTTGTCCCATATTTGTCCCTTTCTGATGCCTGTACTGCTGGCTCTGAGTCTTAAAACAATGTAGCAAAAAGTGACTCCGTCTTAGATGGGAGCAGTAAATCAGAAGTGATGTCATCCAGGTGCATTGTGGGGGTAGTTGAAAGTGAGAGAAGAAAGTTAATGCTGGGGAGTCACCCATTAAGTGACAGTAATAGGGTGTAGGTGCTGTCCTTGGATAATCTGTTAATATGTTTCTGTTGTAAGCTGACAATTGATTATCATTATGACCAATTTATCTAGAACAACATTAGGGGGTTATTTATTAAAGTCTGAATGCTAAAAACTCAAAACATTGAGTTTTTTTACCAAATTTTTAGTCGGAAAACAAACTCAAATTTTTTGAGATTTATTATACTCTGAGGATGCAAAAAAGTCAGAATCAGGAAGTATGTTAATCTGAATAATAAAAAGGAAATGTACAGGTAGTTATATTTATAACTATATAAACAGAACAAACCAGTGTGTTCTAGAGGTCGGTAGTGACTGGGACACAGCATGGCTGTGTTTCAAACTGAATCTTGGAATTTTGGCAGTGCCTTTGGAATTGACGAAATGGCAGGCATGATATTGGGTATTAAGATGAATGCTTATGGTTTCATTCTTAACGCATTTAACCTTACATAATTTGCTGCAGTTGGTAAAATGTCTCTACAGAAACAGATTAAGATTATACTGGTTTTATGGATCGATTGGGCAAGTGATATGTGTCAGCACAGACCTTCAGAATAAATGGCATTTTTTCCTATGTGGGCCTGGCCAGAATTTCCCAACACCTCATTGTGTTTTTTGTTTCTTTGCATAAGTGATATACTGAGTAAATTAGGCAAGTTTATGAAGTATATTTGTTGCAGGATGCTATCAAATTGCAGCACACCTGCACCCTGCTATTATGGGTTTATATTAGCAAATCGGACATTAAGCACATTACTTCTTTTTTCCTGTTTTGATGTTTTAAAACCAAATTAGGCATTTAGCTTTTATAATAGAATGCTGCTAAGCTTATGAAAACAAGCATCTGATTTTTTATTGGTTAACGTCTGTTTCAACACAAATCCTGCATTTCATTTTTTTGCACGTTCCCCTGATAGACCCCAGTTACTATTTTTTTTTTTTTTTTTTTTTTTTATATTGGTATGCACTGTTCCCTTTGCTTTTTTCTGATTTAAGTGTTATGGGGACTGTCAGGCAGCCCCCGTACAGTGAGCACCCAGCCATTTACTATTAACCCCCAGCCATTTACTATTAACCCCCGTGGTGTGCCAAGCGAGTGTATTATCTTTTGGGCAACATAAAACCCAACATCTTCTAACACAAATTCATGGTTAAATGTGCAGTAGGTTTAGTTAGCTTTCAGAACATAAAGGCTGTTCTTGAGGGTTTTTTCACATAGTACAAGTATGGGATCTGTTATCCAGAAAGCGGTAAGGCGGTACGGTAAGGTCTCCCATAGACTCCATTTTATCAAAATAATCTACATTTTTAAAAAATTATTCCTTTTTCTCTGTAATAAAAAAACAGTAGCTTGTACTTGATCCCAACTAAGATATAATTAATCCTTTTTGGAAGCAAAACCAGCCTATTGGGTTTATTTAATGTTTACATGATTTTCTAGTAGATTTATGGTATGAAGATCCAAATAACGGAAAGATACTATAGTGTACTCGTCTATCAGGAACCTTGAAAGCAGTGGGTACACTCAGATGCACAGGGAACCCTTGTGGATTCCTCACTTATGCCCTTTTGGGACCCCGGGCTTTCTGCTGCGTAACCAACAAGGAATTTGTGCGTATGATAGTAACAAGTTCGTAAAGAGGTACCCGCAAGGATTAGGCAAGGTGTAGTCAAAAAAAGGGCAAAATGGTCGAGGCAGGTGGCAAGGATCGGAGCGAAAACAGGTAGAAGTAAAAAAAACAGGATATTCCAAACAGTAGTAACACTTCGGCAGGATCTGTAAACAGAAGCCATCTTGGGCACTGTTTCAATGGAGACTGGCCTTTTTAAAGAGGAATTGTTGCTAAAAATGATGCTCGGCGTCAAACGGCGTGCGTCGTGACGCTCAGCATCAAGCGCTGGCAAATCGATGCCAGCGTTGCCTGCACCAGGGCTGCGCAGGTGACGTCACAGGAGGCCTGCGCCGAAGGAATTTCCCGGCGCGTCTTACAGATACGTTATCCGGAAAACCCCAGGTCCCGAGCATTCTGGATAACGGGTCACATACCTGTATTTCCATGGCAAGATATCACCTTATGAAGCATACAGTGTTTAGTAGTGTGCTGTTATCTTTTCAGCCCTGCCAGTTATTTCTTATAGTGAATGTTATAAAGAAACATGTTAACCTGCATGGCATCTAATCAGCATCTGATTAGGTCTATTAACTTGTCAGACCTCTGCTTTTACACAGTAAACCAGCAAATACTGCCTTCTGAGTGATTGCTAATCCATACTGGAACTGGTGCAAATTTGTTTTCCAGTTGTCATAAATTGTCTTAACTGCACCTGTATTTTGGGGATTATATGCCTCAGTATACAGCATGGATTCTTAACACATGGGTCAGGACTCAATTATTAATCCCTATGCTATTTAGGGTGGCTAACCAGGCTCACCCTGAATAGAATGAAATGTCCTTCTTCAGTATAAAAGTGTCATTATAACGAGTAGGGATGCACCAAATCCAGGATTCAGTTCGGGATTCGACCTTTTTCAGCACAATTCAGATTCGGACGAATCCTTCTGCCCTGCTGAACCGAATCCTAATTTGCATATTCAAATTAGAGGTGGTGAGGGAAATCACGTGACTTTTTGTCACAAAACAAGGAAGTAAAAAATGTTTTCCCCTTCCCACCGCGAATTTGCATATGCAAATTAGGATTCGGTTCGGCTGAATCTTTTGCAAAGGATTTGGGGGGTTTCGGCCGAATCCAAAAAAGTGGATTCGGTGCATCCCTAATAACGAGGTACCTAAACTTAAACTGAGCCTCCTACAAACACGTTTAAGAAACATGAATACAAAGGAACATGTCTAAAGCATATCTTGAATGAAATAACTCTCCAATTATTTCAAATTACAGTATTTAGATGGCAGTGTTGCCATTATAGAGGAGAAATCACAATTGTTTAAGCTGCTTTTGTAAATCTTTAGAAAGTAACATTCCTCAGCCCTATACTGGTCAGCAGGACAAAGAATGTACTATGTGGGAATACAGTGACAACTGTGTCTGGTGGCAGATAAAGCAACAGAGACCCAAACACTTGACAGCTGAAAGGGTTTCTTTATAATAGGTTAATCTTTTTCATTAGAAAATAAGGCCTCAGAGAGGAATTTTTTTGCATAAGATTGACTGAACTAATCTTCAGAATACACAAATTGGAGTCTTGTGTACACATGCCAAGGCTAAGACACAAGGGTACACAGTTATATTTAATCATATGATTATGTGCATATGACTTCCCTTCTCTGCATTTATACTTAAAGGGGAACTATCACCAAAATTAAAATTTAATATAAGCTTCATCATACTGAAATAAGAAACTTTGTATATACAATCAGTTAAAAATTCTGCATCGTTTCTGAAATAATCAAGTTTATGTTCACTATCCCTCTCTTGGCATCTGTTTCTCTTCATTATGTCTTCATGCAGCAGTTTTGTGTTAGAGCTCGCTGAAATAACTGATTTCAGTACAACCAAAATGTAACAAAATAACTGCCTTTTACACGAATTCTGCATGCAGAGAGAGACCTAATATATCTTCTAGGCAAAAGGAGCCCCCTTGTATGATATATTGGATCATTCATCTGACGCCCAACTCCTGAATGGAGACAGAATGAGGAGACACAGATGCTGAGAGAGGGATAGTGAAGATAAACTTGATTATTTCAGAAACAATACAGAATTTTTAATTGATTGTATAGAAGGTTTTTTATTTCAGTATGCTGAAGCTAATACAACATTTTTCTTTTCGTGATAGTTCCCCTATAAGGCTCTGCACTTATAGGGGAAATCAAATCAAAATCTTTGTTCAGTATGACATTCACCATAGACAACAGTGATTGTGTTATTATAACAAAAGGTATAACAGTGCAACTGGTCACTTTATGTTGAGACTTCCTTGGTCTCTAGTTGTATAGAGCAGTAAGTTTTGCCTTTTAGGGCTGGGACACACTGGGCGATTTGGGGAGATTTAGTCGCCTGGCGACTAATCGCAGCGACTTTTCTCCCCGAATGCCTCCCCTCGCTCTGCGCCTGGCTAAAATGAAAAATCGCCTGCGCTAATCACACGCGGCGATTCGTTTTCCGAAGTCGCCCGAAGTTGCCTCACGAGGAAACTTCGGAAAACGAATCGCCGCGTGTGATTAGCGCAGGCGATTTTTCATTTTAGCCAGGCGCAGAGCGAGGGGAGGCATTCGGGGAAGATTGGTCGCGGAAAGTCGCGGCGATTAGTCGCCAGGCGACTAAATCTCCCCAAATCGCCCAGTGTGTCCCAGCCCTTAGAGACATTCTCCTGGAAGTAATGAGTAAACCGTTTTTATCAGTATATCTTTTAAGATGGTTCGATGCTGTAGTCTTTCACCTGAAAACGAGTATTGCTAGTCACAGGGTTTGTAAACCAAAGGTTAAATGAATACTGAAATGAGCTCACTGTGCCAGTATTTCTCCTCTGGTATGCAACACTCCTTTCTACCCCTCCTTTCTTACATTTTTGCAAATTGTTCAGTAAACCATAAACTAAAGGAACCAAGGACCTTCTCTTCTACTTTTCATAAGCTTTAGTGTTTTGCCATGTTTGTTAAATTGAAGAGAAAGCATATTAGGTTATATAAGGTTGCACAGACTGCCTTGTGTTGAACGTTAAACAGTTACATGGAACTTGATAGTTTGCCATGTGTCACTCTTTGACCCCATAAATCTCCTCTTTCCTATACAGCTGTTGCCGAGAGTCCAGCCTCACAATGTCCAGTATCTATGTAGGGACAGAGATTGCTTATGCTCCCATTCATTTTTTTTTTTTTTCTTATTGCATCACTGGCTCTCAATCTTTTTTTTCTAAATAATCCCAGGCCTTTCCATCTATTTGCTCCTCATCAAAATGAAATTTCAAGTACCTCTTCTTGTTTTGATTCTGAAAAAAACCAAATATGAACTAAAAATGAAATATAATAACGACAAATACATGTTTTTATATTAGTCCTAAAAGATAAAACTGCAGTACATATAAAGTACATTAATACAGATTTACTAGAATTAGCATGCACACCTATTCACCAGGGCTCTTGCAATGCCTTGCCCCCCAACACTTGGCTTTCCTCTGCATTGCTAGTGTGGAAGCTCTCTTGCACTAAAAAAGCCAAAGTTCTAGTTTAGAAAACAGAAATTTGGATTTGAAAGGTACCAGGAGCGGCTTTTTGTTGCTCCTGGAAACCTGCTTGTTGCCGCCTCCTGATGTGAGTTTTTTGCCGCAGCGCCTCTGATCAGAACCCAAACTCACAGTGATATCTCTGCAAAGGTGGGTTTCTAGTCCTCCGATTTAGTTTAATATTGCATACAAATTATTGTTGTTCCATGGGAGGCAGCACTGCTGTAGGCAGGTAATTCATACATTTCAAGCCAGCTGCACCCTGTGCAGTGCAACTCCTATTTTACATTTTTCAGGGGACCAGAAACAGTTTGTGTAAAATATGAAATCAGGGAATTGTTTTATGCATAATATATAGGTGGGACCACAACATATGATGTAAAAATGGAAAATCTTAAAGGGGTTTTTCACCTTTGAGTTAACTTTTGGTATGATGTAGAGAGTGATATTCTGAGACAATTTGCAATTAGTTTTCATTTTTTATTATTTGCAGCTTTTTATTCAGAAGCTCTCCAGTTTGCAATTTCGACAATGTAGTTGCTAGGGTCCAAATTACCCTAGCAACCATGCATTGATTTGATCAAGAGACTGGAATATGAATAGGAGAGGGCCTGGATAGAAATATGAGTAATAAAAAGTAGCAATAACAATACATTTGTAGCCTTACAGCGCATATGTTTATATGGGATCACTGACCCCATTTGAAAGCTGAAAAGTTGGAAGAAGGCAAATATGTCAAAAACTATAAAAAAGAAAAAATGAAAAAAGAAAAAATGAAGACCAATTGAAAAGTTGCTTAGAATTAGCCATTATATAACATACTAAAAGTTAACTTAAAGGAGAATTCAACCCCCTAATTTGTGATGGAGTAGTGCCCTTCCTAGGGAACAGAGAAAATGATTGCTGTACACTGTATCAGTATAAATAGACATACTGGGGCTCATTTATCAACACTGGGCTAAATTGGTTGCCGTGGGTTACTGCCCATGGGCAAATTTGCCCAGTGTTGATAAATGGGCCCCACTGTATCTTATTTCATAAGAAGGCAAGTAAGGCAGAAGAAACAGAGTTGTATCATAGAAAGTTTCTATTAGCGTATTGTTACTTGTTACACTACTCACTTGTGTCCTGACACAGCTTCAAGAAAAGGTATTGTTAAAGTGCTTAAAGGGGTTGTTCACCTTCAAACACATTTTTCTGAGTTCAGTTGGTTTCAGATTGTTCACCAGAAATAAAGTATTTTTTCAATTATTTTCTATTTGTGATTGTTTTACTAATATTGAATTTTTTGGCTTTTGGCCGACGCTTTAAGTGTTCTAAGTTGATACATTTAGTTGATACATTTGGTATGTTTAGCCTTGCTGAGCAGAATCCCTGAATTTCATTAAAGTCAGCCATTAGAATTGATACAATAGTTGCTTATATTGTAATATTGCACAGATGCTGCTGAGAAATGTATCAACTAAATACAACTAAATATAGCAAATTGTATCAGTTCAGAATGCTGCTAGATCATAAGCTGCCAGACTGAGACACTACACTTTAAACTTACATTTTGGGGAAAATGGTAAAAAATAAAAGATGGAAAGCAATTGAAAAAAAGTCTTTGTTTATGGTGAACAATCTGAAAACAACGCAACTTGAAAAGTGTTTGGAAGGTGAACAACCCCTTTAAAGGCTATTGGGGTGTGCGCAAGGAAAACAAAATTGGTATGGATACTAGATGTGATTCCACTTTATACAGAGAGATGTTTGTTGCTGATTTCCATCATCGTATTTAAAGTCAGTGTAATGATTAACAGCACAACCATGCTATGTTACAGGTGTTGCTTCAGTTCCTGCCCATTATCTGTGTGTTCATATGCCAATACCACACCCAAGGAAAAGCACGCCTAAAGATCTTTCCAACTTTGCTGTACTAGGGTATTTTCCTAATCTTCACCATGTCATGTTCTGACATAAACTCAGTAAATAAAATTTGCTACAAAGTGAGGTTCACTAGTATTATTTGACAAAACCTTTTTAGAGCACTGTATAATATATGTGATATATTGCATATATTTCTATATAATTTACATTTCCTCTGTTTAATTTACACAAGAACAGCTCTCCATATTATTTTAGTGGTGTACAGGGACGTACTGAATATCCCTGATGTAAAGCCACTTGCATTTGCGTCACTTGTTGCATTTTAGCTGGTAGAGGAAACACAGGGGCTCATTTATAAACACTCGCAAAAGGTGCAAATTTGCTCATTGTTTATAAATGATCCCCACACTGCGCTGCCTGCCTGCCTTCCCATCTTTAGAAGGAACTGAACAGGCACAGCATTTGCTTTTGTAAACATTGTAATGTTTCACAATGTGAGACACTAGCGTAAACGTATTGTCATGTGGTCATTTGCCTGTGTTCTGTTACTTCTTCAAAAAGTCTAATACAATTATGTAATACAAGGCACAAAGTTCAGGAGTAACCCATAGCAACCAATCAGCATGTAGCTTTTACTGGTCACCTGTTTAATAACATGTTATCTGGTTACTGTGGATTACTGCTCCTGGACAAACATGGTGCCTTCTATTACATATGGGAATTAGGCTAATGCCACACCTGACATTTTTTAAGCTCTCTTGGCAGTGTTATTCCAAAACATTTATCTTGGAACTAATTGCTTTGACCCAATGGCAAACACATGCATTTTTGGCAGGTGTAAAAATGGCATACAACTCAGGCCTGTGCATTTCTGGGCACTGGCTGGAAAAATAAAAAAAGCGCCATAAATTTTCCATGAGTACTGATTACAGTACAATGGTAACTACCCCATGTGGCTGAAATACTATGTTGTTTCAGGATAGCACCAGCAATTATCACGAATTGTCACTGCGTCGTTACCTGCAGCATTGCACCTAATAAACAGTGATGCCCTCCATTATTATATTTACGCAATGACACCATGCATCACAAGGAACAAAAGTTACTGATGATTGCAGTGGATTATGGGAAAAAAAAAATGCCTGGGCAAATTTATTTTAGCAGACTCAAGGCATGGTAATCTAAATAATGGAAAGATCCCTCAGCGACATTCAGGTCCTGAGTGTTCTGGATCCACTCTCCGGAAACCCATTATCCAGAAAGCAATGAATTACAGAAAATACTGTCTCCCATAGACTCCATTTTATCTAAATAATCCAAATATTTAAAAATGATATCCCTTTTTTGCTGTAATAATAGTGCTTATTTTATGTTTACATGATTTTCTAGAAGAATTAAAGTATGAAGATCCAAATTACGGAAAGATTCACTATCCGGAAAACCCCAGGTCCTGAGCGTTCTGGGTAACAGGTCCCATACCTGTAAATGCAAATCTGCTAGCTGCCTAGTCTGTTACTGTAGCACCCACCCACAGTGGTGTTTTCATAGGTTAAAGGTATTATGTTATGCAAGTTCATTTAGAACTAGTTAAGATAACAATGATGTGATATGTTAAAAGTCCACAGTGCCTTTTATGATCTCACCTCAGGGCAGCCTTGTGCAGTACATGGTCTAGAACATAATGATGCAGGGACTTTTTTTTTTTATTATTGTTTAGATTGTAAACTGTAAAGATTAGGACAATTTTAGCTCATGTATTGGTCAGTATGTGCAATTAGTATGTTCTGAAGTATAAATTAGGGATGTACTGAATCTACTTTTTTAGGATTTGGCTTAATCCCAAATCTTTGACATGATTCATCTGAATTCTGAACTGAATCAAAACCCTAATTTGCATATAGAAAATGGGAAGGGAGAAAAATCAGTGTGTGCAGCATAAGGAAAAAAGTCTGCAATTTCCTTCATCATGTGTCCTTATGTTATGTGATTTTAAGGTTTTGGATGCGGGAAGAATTCTGCTCAGATTTTTTGCAGATTTTGCACCCAAGTGAAGGCATTGTTAATGAAGCAGGCCTATTGATCAGGACAGCAGCAGGAGAGGAGCAGATTCTCAGACTGCGTTTCTTTGCAGGCCGAGATCCGCCTAGTCTGGCACTTGCCTTAGTGGTGTGTGCATGAGCTTTAGCCTCAAATGTAATTAAGGGGAATTATCGCTAAAATGAAAATTGAATTTAAGCTTCAGCATACTGAATAAGAAGTTTTCTAACTATAAACAATTAAAAATCTGTATTGTTTCTGAAATAATCAAGTTTATCTTCACTATGCTTTTCTTAGCATCTGTTTCCCTTCATTCTCTCTTCATGCAAGATTTGGATGTCCGATATTCACTGACAGTTAGATCCAATATATCTTTTATATATAAAACAGTACAGTACATCAGTACATGTTGTATGCTGTGGCCCAAATGGTATAATATTCATACAATTAATCTGTTTGAAATTCTTTATTGATAGTTGGTTACAAAATGACCTCAAACAATTCTCTATCTCTGTAAGCATCTATGAAACTACTGTAAGTTAGCTCTCCTGCCATCTGTAAAATAAAATTGGTAACCTATATTGAATATGGTTTGAAAATATAATGTGTTTTATTTTCAGGAAGAAAAATGGCAAGTCATCTTTACAAAACAATGAGGTGATTGGATTTAATTTCTTGTATTTGAATTTGACTTGGTGCAAAACAGAGGTGGACAGATAAGTGTCCAGTTGCTTATTCATCAAACCCTGTATTAAAGGAGCAGTTCACCTTAATAGCATTTTTCAATGATAACTGCAAGTGTTCCTAAACACTTGCAGTCTCAGTTTACTGCAGTACAGCATCTTTTATATCAGTGTCTCATGCGGACTTCAGCTTCCACTGGTGCTTCAGTATGCAGCAGTAAGATGTTTAAGGACTGTGCCCTGGAGACCCATGTCCTTTGGATTATAAAAATTAGTTAAGACTGACATGGAAAGGTTAATAAGTTAGTGAAAAAACTAAAACAGTGGTTTTGCTAGAGTAGCAGGGTTAGAATGGCCTTGACTAGAATTATGTTAGCTTTGAAACATGGGCATAATTGTACATTCTTCACTTGGTATTTTCATTAACCAAATTCTATGGGTTTGTGAGCATATACTTTCCTATAATGCAGTACATACATTTAAAGGAATTGTTTAGTGTAAAATAAGAACTGGGTAAATAGATAGGCTGTGCAAAATAAAAAATGTTTCTAATATAGTTAGTTAGGCACAAATGTAATGTATAAAGGCTGGAGTGATTTGATGTATAACATGTCAGTCAGAACACTACTTCCTGCTTTTCAGCTCTCTTGGTTTACACTGACTGGTTACCATGTTACCAGGCAGTAACAAATCAGAGACTTGAAGGGGGGCCACATGGTTCATATCTGTTGCTTTTGAATCTGAACTGAATGCTGAGGATCAATTGCAAACTCACTGAACAGAAATGTACCATGTGGCCCCCCTTCAAGTCGCTGACTAGCTCAGAGTTAGAGAGCTGTGAAGCAGGAAGTTGGATTCTGGCTATTATGTTAGACATCCAGTCACTCCAGCCTTTATACATTACATTTTTGGCTAACTAACTATATTAGAAACATTTTTTATTTTGCACAGCCTATCTAATTACACAGTTTTTATTTTCACACTGAACTATTCCTTTAAGTGCAGTGTGGACCATTAAATGAGTAACACTAAGATCTCTAGTGCACTCATATAACAATATATATCTTTACTTTCCTGACAATTTAGATAACTGAGATGTGAGGGATAATTTACAAAGGCCCTGGCTGGGCTCAAGTGCTAGAGCATTAAAGACTTAAATATCATTCATTTGAGATCATTTAATACATTTTTCTGTTTGGTGCTGCACTCTACAGCTAGAGACAGATTAAACATATGATGCAGTGACATGGGTCTTTGGAAGTTCAAAATGCGGAAAACATGGAGCTGTGCGCTTGCTAATAAAAGTGCAATTCTCAGGGCATAAGTACTGGGGATGGCTCTATTTTTAGTCATAATCCCTGTATTTTTAGAGTAAAAACAGCCTGAAAATAAATCTCTGACACTTAACTGAGCCTTGGAATTGGAAGTCATTTTTCTATAAGAAGATTTAATGTGCTAATAGAAGAGGTCAGATATAATTCTGTCTGGCTCTAGCTATGAAGATATATCTATTTATGTGAAACAGCAAACATTTTTTATTGATATCTCTCTATCGCTTTAAATAGTGTTCTTAAATCATTTTCTTACTAAGCAACAAATGAAAAAAAAAAACACTTTTTATTCTGTAATACTAACCATATTTTTTTAAATTTCAGAAAGATGGAAAAAAGGAAAAAGCAGTGGTTGATAGGGTTTTCTTTGGACGAATTGGGCAGATCTTGAAAATATTAGTGCCTAAAACTTTCTGCAAGGAGGTGAGGTTCATTTTCTGTATAATACTAGGTTAACTTATCTAACTGGACCAATTAACCTGTTTGCATGCTTTTCAAGTGTGGGAGGAAACCAGAGTACCTGGAGGACACCAACACATACACAGGGAGAATGTACTAATTCTATGTACACACTGTCCAGAAAAATAAAGTTTGTTTTTATAGGGCTTTTGCCCCCAAAACTAACGAACCCTCATATGTAACATGAGGCACTAAGTTTTCCCAGTAGCAGTAACCCATAGCGACCAATAAGATGTTTGCTTTTAAACAGATGACCACTAAATTCTACCTGCTGATTGGTTGCTATGGGTTACTACTCCTGGGCAAACAGTGCATTTTATTACATAACATACATTTTACCAACAACAGCTGGAAGTAGAAAACACTTGGGGGCACATTTACTTAGGGTCGAATATCGAGGGTTAATTAACCCTCGATATTCGACCATTGAAGTAAAATCCTTCGACTTCGAATATCGAAGTCGAAGGATTTACCGCATTACTTTCGTTCGTACGATCGAAGGAAAAATCGTTCAATCGAACTCGAGCTAAGTAAATGTGCCCCGTAAGGTATAAACATTTTCAACGAAGCCCTTTTCTTAAATATCTCTTACTACATTTTGTTGTTGGTAATTTTGAATTAATGTATTCTGCAGTGTGCCAAAAATTTGTTTTTAGGCAGTATAAACCTAAGAGATAAACAAAACACTTTAGCTTGCATAGCACATTCACTTTTTAGAACCATGTTAGGTTTGTGCAGGAAAGTGCAAAAACAAATTCCCAACTTGACTTTATTCAGAAATTTTGTAAAAAATGCAATTATACTTAACTTCACTAAGGAAAATTTGAAAAATGCACACAAAAAATATTCATTTTTTCCCCTGCTATTCTGTGATATGTGTTATCTCTTTTTGTTTCAGAGTGGCTATCTACTTTTTATAGCTGTGATGCTCATTGCTCGTACATACTGTGATGTTTGGATGATTCAGAATGGTACTTTTATTGAAAGGTATTTATCCTATAATTACGTATGTTAATATCAATAGTTTCTGTTCATTTTAAACAGGAGAAAAATCTGGAACATAACCATTAGACTTTATCTTATGAATCAGATAATTTTGTAAAAAATTGTGCCCCTGTCCACATTTGCTAATCTGGTGCAAAGTACCTATGCAGTGTTTTCACAGAATTTTGAAGGGTGTCCAAGTGGACTCCAATATCCCATTTCCAATGCTGTCCACATGTGCACAAATGTTTGGTGTTTTGTATTTGGCATCATTGCGCCCCTGTTATCAGATGCAAATATTTGCAACAGGTCCTGCTATCCACTGCATTACTGTAACACCTGGAACATTTTTGTATTGTGGACAAAAATGTGCTGAATGTTTTTTCAGTATTTTCGCACTTAGTTAATTTTAGTAAATAAGCTCTTTAAGCTTCATAATATACATGACATAAATTTAGATTTTTTGTATTCACTGTAAGTGTTCTATTTCTAGTGCAATTCTGTTTTAGAATTTTATTTATTTGTGCCTGTCGCAATAGCCATCTTACTGGATCTCAAGAAGCCGTGGATAGGCAAACTTTAAAGCTCCAAATGTTGTAAAATCATAACTCCCTCTGAGTTGCATTTTAACCCTTTTGTAATGACACACAGTGTGTTTAATTGCAGACAATGTGAATCATTGCATGAGGAAAGGAACATTTTTACTACATCATGCAATTGAACTTGCTTCCAATCATTTGTTCATATTGTGTGTAATTCAAAGCATTTTTAGGCAAAAATGTGTGAAGAGATTTTTTTTACAGGCGACAAAACACCCAGCTTGCCATTGCTCCAAAGTGTGCCTCCCTCTCTTCTAAGCCTTTTACTATTGTTATTTCCTGATAGGATTGTCATTGATAGTGGCTGCTAAAATATTTTTTAAGAATGTTGTTTTGGCTACAGTATTTTATTTTGTTAGGGTCAAAACTCACTCAAATTCGAATTGTGAATTATCCAAACTTGATTTGTTTTAATTCAAATTTGAATTTCAAGATTTATCACACTCTGGCCCTTTAAAAACTCAAATTCCACTGTTCGCCTCCTAAAACCTGCCGAGTTCCAGGGACCAGACAGTTAGTAGCCTTCCTGACATTCAAGTTTTTTTCGGAGAAAAAAGAATTTAGTCAAATTCTATTCAAGTTTCCGAGTCGGTAAAATTAGTGCGAGTTTAAGATATTCGATTTTTTTAAACTAAATTACCCCCCAATCGAATTTCGAGTATACTGGAATTTAATAGTCAAAAAACTCAAATAAATTCGAAATTCGACCTTTAATAAATGTGCGTCCTATAGTCACACATATATATATGCATTTTTTTTTTTAGTCAAACATATATAAATTGGTTATTCTACCCAGAGAGTCTTGTATTTGTCTGTCCTGCTGAATTAACAGTAAATCTTCATAAGCTCCATTTGAACATTCCCTGAAATGACAAACTGACATTACAAATTAGAAACAAGCAGGTTCCCCATTGATTAAATGTGTAGGTTAAAGAAAAAAATCTCTGATTAGTTGAAACAAATACTGTATAAATAATCGTTTTCCATTGACTTTCATTTCCTCTCTGCAGCAGCTCAAATGATTTCTATTTATTAGCAGTTAACACAGTTACAAAAATGTTTGTTTTTTTACATATCGTTATTAAAATGAATCCCTACTTTTTTCCCCCACTAGTGGAATCATAAGCAGAAATAAATCTGTATTCAAGAAACACTTTTTGCTGTATGTCTCTGCGATTCCTCTGGTAAAGAATGACAAGAATGCATGCACTTCGCTGGGCACACTACTAATGATACCACAAGCCTTAACTAAAATTTAAAGGTCACTAAAATATAAGTTGGTCCAAAGTTGTCTATGCATGCATGTATATTTATATATATATATATATATATATATATATATATATATATATATATATATATATATATATATATATATAATATATATCAGGTCTAAACCTGTAGCAACTAAATATTTGCCTTCAGACAGGTACCCACTAAATGACACCTGTTGATTTGTTGCTAAAAGTTGTGCAAACTTTGCCCCTATTAAGTAGCCATGCAAGTGTGAGATCAACCTATTGGAAGCCTGATGTGTTTTGGAAAAAATGGCTTCATCCACAGTCAATGGTCTAATATAAATATGGCTCTGATAAGCTCTTCAATCTGTAAAATTGGATGCCGCTAATATTATATGCATGTGGTGGTTTGCAGTGCGATCATTGGCCGCAGCAGAAAAGATTTTAAGAGATACCTGTTCAACTTTATCGCTGCCATGCCTGCTGTAAGTGTTCTTTATACTTATTTTCTTCTTTTTTTTTTGTAAAACAGAATAAAATTGTGTTAAGAAAAAAAAAAGTGTGTGCCTGCCAGTGCTTATGCTCCAGAACTATTATACTAATAAATGTAGATCATTTTCTTTAGAATCCCCCACTATTTGATTAGCAATGCTACAAGCTTATTCCATTGTATACTGAGCTCTTTATGTTGGACGGTAAGGGTTTAACTTCTGGCACAAAATAAATGTAGGGCAAATTGTATTAAGTGTCTGTAGTGGATGTCACTTATGGTAATTATTAAAAGGGGAAATATATCCTGTTTTATTCTGTTTCATGCCTATGAGATATTGAGATTTGAGTGCCCTGTTATGTGTTCAAAGAACATTATATTGATTTATTACTTATTTTTCTACTTTTGAAATGAGTAATGGAGTAATAGGCCAACTTTGCTGGCCAATTATTCACTTACAATTTGGCAGATGGTTTATTTAGTTAATTTTCTAAAGGAGAATGTTAAGGTGCTGATTTGCTCACCATTTTAATAATACAGGTATGAGATCCTTTATCGGGAATACTCCGCATTACTAGAAGGTCATCTCCCCTAGACTCTACTTTATTAATTATAATTAAAGGTTTAATAGTTTAATAATCTTTTTTTAAATTAATTCCTTTTACTCTGTATTTAGAAGGCTGTGCCTTGTACTTGATCTTAAGTTTTGATTAATCTTTATTTGAGGAAAAATAATTATTTTGTACTTTTAATGTTTAAATGATTTTTTAGTACACTTAAGATATGGAGATCCAAATTACGAAAAGATCCCTTATCCAGAAAACCCGGTCCCACGCATTCTGGATAACAGGCCTACTTTAGCAGAATATACATCAGGCCCCACCAGGGTAACTTAAATTTGGTCATATCCTTAAAGGAGAAACAAACTCTTAATTAAAAAAACCTACCCTCTACCCTACATACACTCCCCCAGCATAGCTGCCACCATGGGCAAATGCCCCTAACTCTTTACTTACCCCTCCATTCAGATTTTGTCCAGTGGAGTTCACGGGTGCCATCTTTAGCCGCTTCGGGAATGAGACCGGCATGCATAGTTGGAACAATCTTCTGTAATGCGACAACTGCGATCTTCGTAAGTTTCGCAGTTGTCGCATTACAGAAGATGGGGGGGGGCTATGTAGGGTTGTGGGGTAGGTTTTTTTTAATTTTTTTATTAATTGTTTGTTTTTTCCTTTAAAGGATAACTAAACTCCCCAAATAATAAAACTCACTACCCTACATAGTCTCCCCTCCCTGCTTCCCCCCACATAGGTGATTACCCCTGAAAGTTCCCCTAATTCATTACTCATGTATAGGGGCAGAGCAAGCACAGCGGAGCTCATGGGTGCCGTCTTCTGGCTATTCAGTATTGTTCGAGAAATGAACACCGTATTGGCCTATACGCAGTTGGAGCAGTCTTCCAGTTCGTAGCAACTGTGCATACGCCAAAAGTGACGGAAATTGCGGAAGGGAAGAGGACCTAAAGAATACCAAAGAGCTGGAAGATAGGGCCCACAAGCTCCGCTGTGCTTACTCTGCACCTATACGTGAGTAATGAATTAGGGGCACTTCCAGGGGTAATCACTCTCTACATCATGCTAAAATTTAACTCAAAGGTGAACAACCCCTTTAATAAGATTTGCTAGGTTGTAGATAACTATGGCAACACATGGAGCAACTTGAGTATCACATTTTAAGCAGCCCAAAATCACAATGCCAAAGTGTTTGTTATTGCCCCATTGACTTACTTTGTCATTTCATGAATGCGCTTTTCTGCATGCGCGTTTCAGCCAGATGGTGTGTTTCCAAGCATCTATCATCTAATTATATTGTAATCAGTGGGGGTTGATTTAGGTTATTTTGAGCACTGTGTTTTTAAGCAGCCCAAAAGTGACGAGTGTACCAATGCCATTAAATCAAACTTAGACTTAAAAGAATAAAGATTGTAAGCTATGTTAGTTTACCTGACTTGCTATAGGAAAAATGACGTCACACGGCCTGTTTATTAACAAGGCCTGTTTAGAAGGGACCGTCACTAGTCTTAATGACATTAAAAGTAGGGATGCACCGAATCCAGGATTCGGCTCGGGATTCGGCCTTTTTCAGCAGGATTCGGATTCGGACAAATCCTTCTGCCTGGCTGAACCAAATCAGAATTCTAATTTGCATATGCAAATTAGGGGCGGGAGGGAATCATGTGACTTTTTGTCACAAAACAAGGAAGTAAAAAATGTTTTCCCCTTCCCACCACTAATTTGCATATGCAAATTAGAATTCGGTTCGGTATTCGGCCGAATCTTTCGCAAAGGATTCGGAGGTTCGGCCCTAATCCCTAATTAAAAGCACAAAGCCAGTTTGACTGTTGTTGTACAAAGATGCTGCATGTCTAATGGCACTTTTCCTATGCTCTCCAGATCTCATTGGTAAATAATTTCTTGAAATTTGGCCTGAATGAGTTGAAATTATGTTTCCGGGAAAGACTTACCAAATACCTCTATGACGAATATCTAAAGTAAGTTCCTGCTCTTATTAATGTATAACAAAGGTATAAAAGGTTCCTTCTCTCATGAATGAATGTATCCACTTTAAAGTTTGGCCAAGTTGCATTTATAATACATTTGGCATGTACTGTATATACATTCCTGCTATGTTCTGATTTTTTCCATCCATTAAAAAAAAAGACTGAAATAATACCATCGGTGAAAATGATGTTCCATATTTCATGTAGTATGCAATATAACTGATCATTTATATCTCTTGGAATTCAGACTTGTGTTTAATTTTACCTTAGATCCTTTACCTACTACAAGATGGGTAATTTGGACAACAGAATAGCAAATGCTGATCAATTGCTTACACAAGATGTTGAAAGGTTTTGTAACAGTGTGGTGGACTTGTATTCCAATCTGAGCAAGGTGAGTTGCAGAAGATGAAACTGCTTAAAGTGGATGTTCTGGGAGTTTTGGGAAGGGATGTTTGTAACCCAATTTCTATAAAGTTATTTCAAATTGTTCATTAGCTGCATATTTCATAAAAATCTTTCTTGACTTGTGCTAAGGTTTTTATAGGTAACATATTTTTAAACATTTTTCAATGTATCTACTATTATTTTCTTTTATTGTGAGCGTTTTGTTGTTATTGTTTTGTGGCCTAGACCCTCTTGACATCTCTGGTTCCAATATAATTTAGGAACTCTATTATTTAAATAAATTGCACGTATTTTAGTGTCTTTATAATGATTAAATGTTTTTTTTTTCTGTTTTATAGCCATTTTTGGATATTGTCTTATACATTTTCAAGCTGACAAGTGCTATCGGAGCTCAGGTAACTGTTGATTTTGTTAGAAATTGCACAGTTTTTTCTTTCTCTTTTTTCCTATAACCCTTTTTGAAACTATGCCGTGGAACTATTTCATACTCACATTCAGAAGCTTGTTTCACCAAAGAGGTGCATTGTAAATAGCTCTCTGGTTGTCTTCCTGCAGGGGCCAGCAAGTATGATGGCATACCTCCTTGTCTCAGGCCTTTTCCTTACACGCCTAAGAAGACCCATTGGCAAGATGACTGTTGCTGAGCAAAGATATGAAGGTGAATACCGATATGTCAATTCAAGGCTCATTACCAACAGGTATGTTCTAGCTGTGGGGAAACTGGTCCTGCTGACTCAGAATTTAAATAATTATAGCTTCAGCATTACAGTGTCATATTAATTATTTTTTTTGTGTTTTTAGTGAAGAAATTGCCTTTTATAATGGAAATAAAAGGGAAAAATTGACCATCTACTCTTCCTTCCAAAAACTGGTAAGTTAAACTGTAGAAAAATCTAAATATGAAAAACATGATTGAGTAAAACCATGGAAAAATATTGAATACCTAAAATTTGTATGTTGTTCATTATTTTTAATGACTTGACAAGCTAAAAAAATGGAAAAAGGCAACTTGATTAAGTATTTTCCACTTTGTCTAGGACAGCTTCCATTGACTACAACATCACCGTGCAAGCTTTTAGATGTGAAATTTTATGTTAGTTTTTCATGTTTTTTAAAAAAAAAAAAAAAAAAAATATATATATATATATATATATCGAAAAGTTTTTAAAACATTATTCAAACTCGTGATTTTTAGCTCAAGTAAATTCGAAAATTGTGGGCTATAAAATACGAATGATAAAACAGTCTTATTGGAATTTCTGGTGAACACTTTGCTCCTGATATTTGAAATGAAAAGTATAAATGCAGTTTTTTCTACAGCCGTGACTAATTGCCTCCTGTTTGTTCTTTTAGACATCTGAGGAGTGTAAATTATGTTAAAATACTTCCCTTTGTCTTTTTATGTGCAGGTTGCTGAACAAATAAATATAATGTAGTGAAGCATAGCTAGGAACATTAATTATGTGGGCATAATTTCATATATTTCATTTAAACTGTGTCTCCTCAGTTAGAGATATATTGGGCTTTATTTTGATGTACGTTTAGGGGCCGATTCATCAAGCTCGAGGGAAGGATTCGAAGTAAAAAAACGTTGAATTTCAAAGTGTTTTTTGGGCTACTTCGACCTCCTTCGAAGGATTCGAACTAAAAATCGTTCGACTATTCGACCATTCGATAGTCGAAGTACTGCCTGTTTAAAAAAAACTAAAAGCTACCGAAGTCAATGTTAGCCTATGGGGAAGGTCCCCATAGGCTTGCCTAAGTTTTTTTGATTGAAGGATATTCCTTCGATCGTTGGATTTAAATCCTTCGAATCGTTCGATTCGAAGGATTTAATCGTTCGATCGAAGGAATAATCCTTCGATCGTTCGATCGTATCGTTTGCGCTAAATCCTTCGACTTCGATATTCGAAGTCGAAGGATTTTAGTTCCTAGTCGAATATCGAGGGTTAATTAACCCTCGATATTCGACCCTTGATGAATCGGCCCCTTAGTGTTATTCCTAGTAGCTGGGCTAATGTATTTTATATTATCTCAACAGGTGGAGCACTTGCATAACTTTATTTTGTTCCGTTTCTCCATGGGTTTTGTAGACAGCATTATTGCCAAATGTAAGTCAAACCTTGTTACTCTCATACCTATTCTGTGTAATCTCTACACTACTAAAATAAGCTATATCATCTGTATATTTCCCTTAAAGGCACATTACAGTTTAATATGTCACTTACTGGCATTTCTCAGCAGCAGCCTTAGCATCTATTGAGCATGCTTCCTGACCTGAAGTTGCTTTTACAGCTCAATTTGAAATATTTGCTCCATGACACCTAAAAAGTTCCAAAGCTATGCAGGTCATATGGCTGGCTGTGGATAGCTTATGTTGCCTTTTAACTTGGCCACTCTTGGGCCACATCTGTGCTGTTGAGTTCACGGTGCTCTTGCTATTTTCAAATGAGGTTTTTTCATGGGCATTACAAGCAATGTGACAACTTTGATTGTATGTATAAGTTATGTATACACCAAATCCAGAATTTGATTTGACATTTGGATGATAGGATTTGAATTGTGCTTAAAGAAGCAGGATAGTGGTATTTATCCCACAGACAACTCCACACCCCCCCCCACACACACACACACCCTGTGAAGAAATCGCTAATCTTGGACACCAAAAGATTGGGGCATGTTGTGTACAGGAAACCTGTTGGGCCAGTGCATTTTTCCGAATAGAAAAGCACCTGCTTAGGTTACATTTCCTACTAGCACTATGCCACCGGCTTCATTCGCTTACCTGTGGCCAGTGTTCTTGCACAGTATTGTACCATTTGAATTCAACACATGTGCAGTATAGTAAAATAGAAAATTCTACTATATTGAGCCTTCACAAAGTAGCAGACGGCCACGGGAGATTGCTTAGACGTTAATGAAGTTGGAGTTGTGTTGCTCACAAGAACCATACCCTAGCTTTGGCCCTTTTCCATCAAAGAGGGGTCCGTGTTAGAAATTGTATTCACTGGGGGCCAAGGGGTGCCTAATAAATTGGCACTCCCTTTGAATACCACTTTCCTTTAGGCCACTGACAGACAAGGAGATTAGTCACCCCGCGACTAATCTCCTTTAGCGTGGGCAACTAATATCCTCTGAATGCTTTCCAACTGACAACAATGTAAATCTCTGGTGGGAAAAGATATAAGTTGCTTCAGCTTTCTGAAATCATCTAAAGTTTTCTTGTGAGGCAACTTCTAGCGGCTTCGGAAAGCCAAAGCAACTATGTCTGTTTTCCCGGTGGAGATCCACGTTATTGCTGGATGGAATACAAAAACGTAAGCATAGATTTTTAATGTTTAAGGAAAATGAATGTAAGATAATACTTAGTATATATGTGAACACGTCTTTATCAAACAAGTAAACTTAAATAATGCTATTTTGTTTATGCTGTAGATTAAATTAAAAACTTTTGTACTTTGTGACGTTTTAAAATTACAGATCTTGCAACTGTGGTTGGATACCTTGTTGTTAGCCGTCCATTCTTAGCAATAAACCACCCACGCCATCTGAACAGTTCACACGCTGAGCTTCTTGAAGTAAGTCTTAACTTTCACGTAGTGAAGTACAGCTTGTGCCTTTTGAGTTACAGTATCTCATGACGTTTCTCATCTTTTCATTAGGACTACTATCAGAGTGGAAGGATGTTGCTACGCATGTCCCAGGCTCTTGGCAGAATCGTACTTGCTGGCCGTGAAATGACTAGATTATCTGGGTTAGTTTACAAATTTAGTTTAAAATGTACTTTTAATAAACAACATGATACATATTTTAGTGCAGACTATTTTGGCCCAGTGTACATTTTCTTCTTCTTCACGCAGCCTTTTGTATATGTGATGACATGACCAAACACAGGGCACAAATGTTTTCTCACTTGATCGCTCCAGACCATGTTGATAGTTTATTGGCCTGCTTATGAGACCAGACAGTGACCTTCCCAAATGATATCTTGTTTCAAATGCATTGGACAAGGGCCACATCGGTCTGTTGATATGGACTTTTCCTTTTCGATCTGCATAGGCTTCTGTTGTGATATTTGGCCCATGGTCCAAATAATCTGATCAACCCTGTTTGGCCCACCGCCAAGTACTTACTTAAACTTATTTAAGGGGTAATAGCAAATAAGTTAAAGTAAAAACCTGTTTGCTAAACATTCTTAAACTAAACCTAGTTAACCAATATCTTTCATAAAACAATTGCTGTGAGATACAGTAGCAACTTTTAATAGGGGATTTTGGATAAGGTACTTATCGCCCTTTATATAAATAAGTTGCGTACTAAGCATATATTTGTTACCTTTGCACCCTATTACATGTGTTTATAGTGCAGGATTGATAGCAGAAAGATAACAGAATGGTATGCTTGTTCTGAGATAGTACTAATTTGTAAAGAAAACACTATAATACTTGAACATTTCCCGTGCCTGAAATCACAAACGTTATTGCTTAAAAGATAAACTAAATATCTTTGTTTGACTTGTAGTTTTACAGCAAGAATTACAGAATTAATGCAAGTTCTGAAGGATTTGAACCAAGGGAAGTATGAACGCACTATGGTCTCCCAACAGGACAAAGGTAACAAACTCTGTTATCTATTACTTAATGCAGTACATAACATAACATGCACAAGTTCTCATTCCCCACCCTCTTTTTTTTTTTACTCTTACAGACGTAGAAGCTGTTCCAAGCATCCCCTTAATACCTGGAAGTGGGAAAGTTATCAATGCTGACAAGATAATTAAGTATGTTTGGGGAGTGTTATATTTACACATAGTTACATAGGGCTGAAAAAGACCAGAGTCAATCAAGTTCAACCCCTCCAAACAAACACCAGTGAATATATATTCACATGCTTATACAGACCTATCTGGCCGGAAAAATTAGGGACAGGAAGGAGAAAAAGTGGGGAAAATCCTTTTACTTCCTTATTTTGTGACGAAAAGTCAAGCGATTTCCCTTCCCGCCCTAATTTGCTTAATCAAACTAGGATTCAGGTTTAGTTAGGCCAGACACAAGGATTTGGCCAAATCCGAATCTTACTTAAACATTCCGAAACCTGGCTGAATCCCGAACCGAATCCTGGATACGGCGCATCCGCCGTTTACATAAGCTCTAGATCCTGTTGGTGCAAATGGGTGAAATATTACTATGAGGGCAGTGTCTGAAGGGAAGATTTTTCACCCCTCAATAAAATTACATGACCGCAGGTGACAAATCTCCCCGTTAATGTACTTCTTTGTTTTGCTAACACAAAGTTTCTAAACATAAATGTACAGTTTAATATTTGTATTTTTCTAATATCTCATAGATTTGATCACGTTCCTCTAGCAACACCAAATGGAGATTTATTGATTAGAGACCTTAACTTTGAGGTAAAATAGCTAAAATAAAAAAAAGATGTGTTTTCTTTTCATATGTCTCACATATTTTAGGTCATCAGCTCTTCTCTCCCATTTCTTAGTATATATGATAAAAGCAAACATTTCAGTTGCAAATGTACAGACAGAGTAATTACTGCCCCATATTGAATCAGTATTAAATAATAACCTATGTTTTTCTGTTTGTTTTAGGCTCTCAGAACTTATCATGTAGCAGATAAAGTGCATATAATTTGAATCCAAAAACATATTCTATAAACCATACAGCTCTATGCATACAACCTTGTGAAGAATTAGATTAGAGATGGTACTTACAGTCAGTTATTTTAGATGCAAACTAAAAATGCAATTTTTAAGAAACTTTCCCGATTGCATTATATAAACATTTTTATTGGTTTTGAAAGCAGTATCTGTTAAACCTTTTCTGAACTAATGGTTCTGATGCTACTTTTTATGTGGCTAGTCTTGTTAGAAGCTTAACAGTTGCTGTGCATAGATGCCTGTGATACTAATGAAATACTGAGTACAATTTAAATTTTTATATTGTAGGTGAGATCCGGCACTAATGTTCTAGTATGTGGACCGAACGGATGTGGAAAGAGCTCACTTTTCCGTGTCTTAGGAGAGGTTAGTGTTACTTTGGGCTTTCAGAGGATATGCTTAAAGAACCAGTAACATAAAAAAAAATAATTTCTTTTTAACGAAAAAATAACACCAAGACAGTTTTCACTTTTAATTCGCAAAGCTTTTATTAATAAATCACTTACCGATTCTCTGCTTGCACTCCTCTTCAAAAACGGCAACAGGGTGACGATCCACCATGCGGCACTCAATTTCTCCTCCCTGGCTATCTCCTATAGAAGGCAGGGAGGAGAAATCTAGCGTCGCACAATGGATCTTCGCCGTTTCTGAAGAGGAGTGCAAGCAGAGAATCGGTAAGTAATTTCTTAATAAAAGCTTCAGCACCTGTTAATGGAATGGTTGTATGAATATGAATAAATTGTATTTGTGTTTATAAAAACAAAATCCATGAATATGAAATAGGATTCCACTAATATAAATGAACACTAAGTCTAGTGTGAATGGTAAGGCTTAATGGATTACAATAATAGTGATCTTCACAACCTCCTGATTCCTGTTTGTGGAACAAATCATTTATATATATTTTTTTTATATATTCCAGTTGTGGCCTCTATTTGGTGGCTCTCTTACCAAACCTGAGAGAGGAAAACTATTTTATGTACCTCAGGTATGTATTGGTATATTTGATTGCTCTATAATTTAAGCTCCGCATAGTCTGATTACTGCATAGGACTGTGATAATGTGATCAATACACTTTCAGAGACCGTATATGACCCTTGGGACTTTGCGGGATCAGGTCATTTATCCAGACACCCAAGAAGACCAGAAACGTAAAGGAATATCTGATAAGGTAAGGAGCTTCAA